>NW_028186445.1:259778-280683 GCF_003343005.1 Rhea americana
TGGGGGGTGGGGGTGTTGAGGTGCGCGTGGGGGTCCTAAGGGTGGGGATGTTAGGCCAGACAAGGGAAGGGAGCCCAGTGAATGTCCATGTGGGCGCCGAGCTGTGCTGGAGTTGGTACTGTTGGATGTGGGCGGCTGGGTCAGGCAGGTGGATGCTGACGGGAGGCAGGAGCAGGTGCTGTACACCCGGGAATGGGGACACTGATAGCGCAGGCAGGGGTTTGGAGAACTGAGGAGGCTTCGATGCGGGGTTGGGGACAGAGCTGGACACTACGGCAACAGCCATAGTACAAGGCAGTGCGTGGGACTGCTGCTTGATGGCCTCTCTCATCTTAGGCCAAYGACGCCTGTAAGTGCAATGGCTGGAAGAACCCCAACCCACCCACCGCCCCCCGCATGGACCTGCAGCAGCCTGTGACCAACCTGAGCGAGCCCTGCCGGAGCTGTGGACATGCGTTAGGTAACCTGCCATGGCACAGAGTCTGGGAGCGATGGCCGGGACCTGGCGTGACTCTGACGGGGCTCCTGTGGTGGGGAGGGGTGCTGAGCACATGGGTCTYACAACGGTTCTCTCTCCACCGCAGCGGACCACGTGTCCCACTTGGAGAACGTCTCAGAGGAGGAGATTAACCGGCTGCTGGGCATGGTAGTGGACGTTGAAAACCTCTTCATGTCGGTCCACAAGGAGGAGGACACAGACACCAAGCAGGTGTACTTCTACCTGTTCAAGGTACGTGTGGTGCTCATCAAGTCTAACTTCCCCGCTCACCGCAGAGCTCTGCTCAGAGGTCTCTCGGTGGTGCTGGGGGAGCTGACATGACTGTCTGTCGTCTTGCCCTCCCTCCACTGCCCTGTGTGATGTGCCAGGTGTGGAAGGATCTCTCTGCTCAGTTTTGTGCCAAGCAAGCAGAGCTGCTGGTGGGAGCCACGGATGGTGGGGCAGGCTGAACGACAGGAGGCAGGAGAAGGGAACGGGCAGACTGCCTGGGTGTTTTCTTTTTACTCCCTAGTCAGTGTCTGTCTAGTCATAGCTGAGGTTTTACTGTCTGGGCTGTGAACCACTCAACCAGCCCAGCCAGCARCCTGAAGAACTGGGATCTTTTCTGGAAGCCATCTGCTTTCCCTGAGTTGAGTTCACTTGGGARGGTATTTTCAGGGAAGAAACGAGTGTTTTCTGAAATGGGCCCTGGCACACTCTCAACTGCGTAAATTGGYGCAGCCCTATAACGGGCCGCTGATGTTTTGCTGCTCCCATCAGATGATGGTCTGGCCTGTTTCTTGGGACCTTGGCGTTAAAATAGTAACAATGTGTGATGCTGTCTTTGCAGCTCCTGAGGAAATGCATCCTGCAGATGAGCCAGCCTGTAGTTGAGGGGTCCCTGGGGAGCCCTCCTTTCGAGAAACCAAACATTGAGCAGGTGATGCCAAAGCTCTATTACGCTGACTTATCCTGTGTTTTGCTGCTTTTGCATGGTTCCAGTGCTGGGTAAAGGCCAAGGGTCTGCTTGTGCCCTTCTTGGTGCGTAGCACTGGAGGGACTGATGCTTCTTTCTCAATCYCATTTTGTGGTTTTCAGCCTCAGCGTTTTCCCTAATAATGTGAAAATAAAGGGCATCTTTCTGCATCTTGGTGACCTCTAGTCATCGCATTGCAAGCTCAGACTTTAGCTCTTAGCAGTATATTGGATTGCATTTTGCTGCAGCATTGGGTTACCAGGAAGTGTGTCTGGATCYGGGTGGGTGCTGGTCTTTGTCCCTGGGAATAAATCATTAGCAAGAGAGCCAGGATGGCTGGGAATGAGATGTGCTGAGTGGGAGCATAGGTACTGGCCAGTGATGGCCCATCTTGCTTCTGCTCTTTCCTTAGGCCTCTTTTATCGGCCTTTGACATGTCTCTGACCTGCTGTCCCCGCCCTGGGCTTTCCAGGTGCTCTTGTGACTGTGGCTTGGGACTTGCAGCTCTGGCTGGGGCTCTCTGCAGTGCTTGACACCCCTTCACCATCCCCTCTTCCTCTCTCCTAGGGAGTCTTGAACTTTGTCCAGTACAAGTTCAGCCACCTGCCCCCCAAGGAGCGGCAGACGATGTACGAGCTCTCAAAGATGTTCCTGCTTTGTCTTAACTACTGGAAGTTGGAGACGCCATCCCAGTTCCGCCAGCGCTCACAGAATGATGATGTGGCTACCTACAAGGTCAACTACACGAGGTAAGTGAGGAGGAGGAGGATCTGAGCCCAGCTAGCCTTTGGGGCAGAGTCAGGGTCTGCACAGCTTCTGTGGTCTCTGTTCAGGACTGACTGGTGATTCCTTGTATCTTCTGCCTCTTCCCAGCCCCACRGTCTAGGCACGCACTGGCTTGGGGACTGGCAAGTGGGAACCAGGAAGCTTCTCTTCTGGTTCCTGTCTCGTTTGGTCTGACTGTRCAGCACTGGTGTCTGAACCCTGCAGACCCCAGGGGCCTGGTTGTCATTCTGAAGCATTCATGAGTTGCACTGTGTGTCCAGAACACCGTGAGCCTCAYGCCTTCACGGACGCTCTGGCTTGTGTCTCTTGAGTCCTGACAGCTCTCCTGGATCACTGGTCCATGGTCTTAGACATCGCAGTGCGTATGCCAGCAGGCCACATGCTGCCATGTGTACAGGAGAGCCTGGATTTGGAAGTCACAAGCGCTCACTTTTTCTAAGGGCTGGGCAGCCAGAGTGCACGTTCCACAGGTGGCTGGGAGGTTGGGGATGAGTCATGGCCTCTGTTATTTGGAAGCAGTCTCTYCCCTGGATTCCTGCTCTCCTTACCCTTTTTCCCAAGGAGGTCCCTTGTACCAGCACTTGTCCCGGAGTGGATGCTRATGCTTAGGGGTTGCTGGCCCCTAGCAAGCGGACAAGTCCCTGGGAGTGTGTGCTCCGTTGCTTCCCAGGTGGTTGTGCTACTGCCATGTGCCGCAGAGCTGCGACAGCCTTCCCCGCTATGAGACCACGCACGTCTTTGGACGCAGCCTCCTGAAGTCTATCTTCACAGTCACTCGCCGGCAACTGCTGGAGAAGTTCCGGGTAGAGAAGGACAAGCTAGTGCCAGAGAAGCGGACGCTGATCCTCACCCACTTCCCCAAGTAGGTGCCCAGTGTGGGGAGGGTATRTACTTTTGGTGAGGGTCTCCTCCCTCGGGGGTGCTTGCCTGGGTGCTGTCTTCCCCTGCCGTAAGAGTGTCCCTTTGTATTCCCTGCTGCATGCTGAGCAGTGGGGCTGCACACGCTCCAACTTGCTAGCTAAYGTGCCATTCACTGCCCAGGTTCCTGTCGATGCTGGAGGAGGAGATCTATGGGGAGAACTCTCCTATCTGGGAAGCTGATTTCACAGTACCTGCCACTGAGGGTGGGCAGCTGGTGTCTCGCCCAGGTATCTTGGGGAGTACTTTACCGTGCAYTGGGGGCTGCTAGGATAAATGACCTGGTTGTGGGCAATGTTTTTGCCTGTAGCGATGGGATACAGCACTCAGAGGGGCTATGGATGGACTGATGCACATGCTTCTTYGGTGCATAATGAGGTGCTTTCTACCAGTCTCAGGTATTACTGGTTTCTTCCAGCTGCAGTTAGCACCGTTGCTGTGCCCACCACTCCACTCTTCAGCAAGAAGCTCAGCAACAGCAGCTCTTCAACAAACATGGATTCCAGCACCCCAGAGCCTATGCCAGGTAATGCTGATCTGGGCTCAGCACTGGCGGGAGCTGGGACTTTCTTTTGGTCCCAGCAGGCTCCTTCCTAGCATCTGGCTTTGATGTGCTGCTCCACTTCCCCAGGTGAGAAGCGGAAGCTGCCTGAGAGCCTGACACTGGAAGATGCCAAGCGGATTCGTGTTATGGGTGATATTCCCATGGAGCTGGTGAATGAGGTCATGCTGACCATCACAGACCCTGCTGCCATGCTGGGCCCTGAGGTATGTGGCAGGGGGGCATGCTGAGAATGCACCACAAACCTGGCTAGAAAGAGTAGCCAGCTTTTACCAGTGTTGCCAGGACCCAAGCTGACRTTTCAAAGGGCTTGTCTGTGGTCCCTACCTGGCAGGTGCTGGCAGTGCTGCCTCTGAGTGCCTGTGCCAGYGCTGACCTTCCCAGAGCTGGGCCCTGATTCCTGGGCAATGTGTTATTGGAGCTGGGAGGGGGAGGTCTCCGCACAGTGGTGCTTTAATTGAGCAGAGAGCTAAGCACAGGGTGCATTGTGCTCCCTCTGGCTCTCCAGGAGCCCATACCCAGAGAGATGCCTTCCTGATTTGGCTGGGCCTGTAAGCTTTTTCTTGAGGAGGAATTTGTGGGGCCAGTCTAACCTACCTGCCTGCCTCCCCTCCCAGACCAGCCTGCTGTCAGCAAATGCAGCGCGGGATGAGACTGCCCGGCTGGAGGAAAGACGGGGTATCATAGAGTTCCATGTCATTGGCAACTCACTCTCGCAGAAGTCCAACAAGAAGATCCTGATGTGGCTCGTGGGTTTGCAGAATGTTTTCTCGCACCAGCTGCCCCGCATGCCCAAGGAGTACATCACACGCCTTGTCTTTGACCCGTACGTAGCTCAGAGGGAAGCGCCTGGTGCTGGGCTGGTGTAGGGAGCTTCCTTCCTCACTCTCTGCATTGCTGCCAACAGAAAACACAAGACCCTGGCTCTGATCAAGGATGGCAGAGTGATCGGGGGGATCTGCTTCCGGATGTTCCCGACCCAGGGGTTCACAGAGATAGTCTTTTGCGCTGTGACATCGAATGAGCAAGTGAAGGTGAAGGCGGGGAGAGGCCGGTGGTGTGCAGGATGCATGGGTCCCTTCAAAGCAGAGTACAGCAGTCACAGTGTGAGGAGAAGCTGGGGAATGTTAGGGTGAAGGAGCAGCAGGACTGGGCTAGCAGGGACTGAGAGCAGGCAGGATGTGTTCCAGGTCCTGCTCTAGCTGCAAGGGAAGTGTGAGCTGAGTGGCTCAACCATGACAGCACATGGGTGTAATCCCAACCTTTTGGTAGCCAGAGCTGCTATAGAGTCCAGCCTTGCTTGATGCTGGCCATTTGTGAGGTGGAACGATTGCTCTGTGGGTGTCTTTCTGCCAAACTCACCTTGGCAGGACATGCTGTCCCCCTCTGTGGGATGCAAGAGAGGCTTTGGGTAGAAGGACTGTGCATCCTTGTCTGTGACCCCCAGGCTGCCTGGGGTCCCATAGTGTGTGGGGGCACCTGTCTCATGGCAGTTCCCCCAGGGCTATGGGACACACCTGATGAATCACCTGAAGGAGTACCACATCAAACACAACATCCTGTATTTCCTGACCTATGCAGATGAGTACGCCATTGGCTACTTCAAGAAGCAGGTAGGCTCCTTCCCTTTTACTGGCATCTTTCAGGCCAGGCCCTCCTGCTAACAAGCCACTCCTGACCAGCCCTCTCCCTTCTAGGGCTTTTCTAAGGACATCAAAGTCCCTAAGAGCCGCTACCTGGGCTATATCAAGGACTATGAGGGGGCAACCCTGATGGAGTGTGAGCTGAATCCCCGGATCCCCTACACTGAGCTCTCCCACATCATCAAGAAGCAGAAGGAGGTACGTCCTGTGGGCAGGTGGGTGCTCTCTAGGCTGTGCTTACCCTGGCTCCTGCTAGCCTTTCCCTGTACTAGAGCTGCCTTCAGCTACCCTGAAAGCAGAGGCTGGGGTGATGGGGATATACCAGTCCTTGGGAACCATCTCCYGAAGTCTCCCATATAAACAAGGTTCCAGGCAAGAGAGGGGTTATTGTGGTGGTACTAACAGTAGCAGGGGTTGGCTTTGCCCTTTGGTAGATGGATGGTACAGCCCATTGTTTTAGATCTACCAGAGCCCCATGTCATAATTTTGCTTCATGGAGTGATGGAGTGAATTCTGCTGTGCCTAAAACATCCTTCTCCGTCTTTTACAGATTATTAAGAAGCTGATTGAGAGGAAGCAAGCACAGATCCGCAAGGTCTACCCTGGCCTGACCTGCTTCAAGGAGGGTGTGCGGCAGATCCCTATTGAGAGTGTCCCTGGCATTCGTGAGTCTCACTTACTTCTAGCAGAAAAGGGGCGTCTTGCTGAAGAGCTCCTTCCTAGGCTGCAGTGCTGGTGCCAGCCCCTTCTGCTGTGGATGCTGCAGTTACCACCGCATGGCCAGACCATGGGACCACGCTGTCCTGTGACCACACAGAATGGCACTCCAGCTGAGGTCTGTGTGCTGGAGCTCTCTTTGCAAGAACAGATTGTAGCTTTTCACCCCAGCACCTGCACTGCAGGGGATGGAGCAGCTTTGCTCAGTACTACCAGTGCCATGGTCTGGGGTGCATGATCACAGGCCCTGACATATCCCCTCGGTTTGCTGCAGGTGATGATGTGGGGACAACCCTTGTCATTTTGAGCACAGGGCTGGTCATGGCTGCACTCTTCTGGGATGGTGGAGGGGTGGCTAGGAAGAGGCAGGGGCCTGTACTGATCACTCAGCAGGGTGCTGGATGCCTCATGCCTTGCGGGCACAGCTCTGTGATGATGTTGACTCTTTTCTTCCAGGAGAAACAGGATGGAAACCTTTAGGGAAGGAAAAGGGGTAAGTGCTAGTCTCTGTGTGGGAGTAAAAATGACTGATTTATTATGGTCAATTGGGCTGGGGGGGAACCTGGCTCAGGACAACTGCTGTACCTCACTCCTGGCAGTGACTAGAGGCTGTCTGGGCCCTCAGTAGTGACTCAGTACCAGCAATGGGGACATTAGATGTGACATGGTGAAAGCTGCTGGTGTGTCTGGAGGCTGGCAGGGAGCAGGACTTCCCTCATAGGGGAGACCATGAAAGGAGAGAGGGGACCAAGCCACAGCACACACCTGCCTGCTGGGTTGGAGAGGCTGCCCATGCTTGAGGCTGATGGACTGCGATTTTCTTTCTTCAGAAAAGAGCTGAAGGATCCAGACCAACTCTACAACACCCTGAAGAACCTTCTGGCCCAGATCAAGGTATGGGAGCAGGACGGGATGGTTCAGGGTGAGAGGATGGATCTCTGCTGAGAGTGTGCTGGGCTGCGAGAGTATCCAGATAGGCTATGTGTCCTTTCGCTCTGGTGTTTGTCCCCTCTGGCAGCCCTTGGAGCAGCCTCCCCATGGGCAGGTTGTCTTGGAGCTCCTCTGGCCTTGCTCTCTGCTGTGGGGGGGAAGATAAGGCTGACCCAAGCACAGCTTCCATCTCTGCTCCTAACTCTGCCCTAGCAGAGTGTACTGGCCTGTGGACAGTGCCCAGGGGAGTGGGACTGGTTCAGGTGCTGGAGCTGGCCTGCTGGGGAAGGTGAACGCTGCCTGCCTTCTCTCACTGCTGTAACCTGCTCTTTCTGCAGACCCACCCCAGTGCATGGCCCTTCATGGAGCCTGTGAAGAAGTCAGAGGCGCCAGACTACTACGAAATCATCCGCTTTCCCATCGGTAGGCAGTTCTGCCCTGCCTTTGGGAGGCAGAAGCACAGGGGAGGGAAGGCAGCAGTCTGCTTTGCCTTGGGGGCCTGACCTGCGTGCTGGGTAGAGCTGAGGTGCGGGACTGGTCCTCAGTACTCAGAGCTGGGGAGAGGGTTTCGTGATCAGCGTTCTGCTAGGGAGAGGGGCAAGTTGGGGTGTTCCGGTTGGTGTCTTGCCCCATGATGTGGGAGGAGGCTGCCTCCTCTGTGCCTGGTGGCAGGTGCGATGGCAAGGGCAGGTGAGCTGGGCTGGGGAGGGGGGACACAGAGGCACGATGGGGGTCTCACTCTTCCCTCCTGCCTCACAACCACCAGACCTGAAGACCATGACTGAGCGCCTCAAGAATCGCTACTATGTCACCAAGAAGCTGTTCATCGCTGATCTGCAGCGTATCATCACCAACTGCCGCGAGTACAACCCGCCTGACAGCGACTACTGCAAGTGTGCCAACACTTTGGAGAAGTTCTTCTACTTCAARCTCAAGGAAGGAGGGCTCATTGACAAATAGAGGAGCTGACCTGGTTTCTCCTTGGCCACCAGGACCCCAAGTCCCTGCTTCCCCCTGGCCACAGCCTGAGAGGGGCGGGGCTGCTGTTGACCCCCAAAAGAGCCTATGGGACTCAGCCCTGCTCATCTGAGCAGGGGCTGCTGGAGGGTTTGCTGCTGCTGAATAGCCTAGGGGAGCTGGCTCTTCTCTCTTCTGGGGTGAGCAGGGGAGCCTCATCTTGCAACTACCTTTTATCCTCGTGGTGGCAGCAGCCCCTCTCCTTGGGAGCTGCATGAGCAGCAGGGCTGGAGCAGCAGCTTCTGAGGGACTGCCCAGGGCAGGGATGGCACTAGGTGCAGCCTCTCCTTGTCCCTGCTCTGTGCAGGGCTGGGAAGCCCCCTGCTACCTGTGCTCCCCCCCCCGCCAAGGGATGTGCCTTCTGCCCTGGCTCTGTTAGCAAAAAGGGGCACATAAGTGCTTTGGTTTTCTGCATGGGCCACAGTTCCTGCCACCCCTGGGGTGCAGCGCCTGCTCCCCAGGACCAGCAAGCTGCACACGCACAGAGCACTTGCCTCTCTCCTTGAATGTACAGCAGGCCTTGGCCCTGCCGGCTCTGAGGAGCAGGGGCAGGGATGCTGCTTCAGGCCCAGGCTCTTGGGCGGATTCCCTGCTGTGACTAGGTGCTCTGCCCACTGCCCATTAGAGCTCCCTCCTGCCTCCTTATCAGTTCTTCCCTCCRTGCAGGGGCAGGTCTCCCCACGCCCGTGACGCTTTGCTGCTCTTCCACCTTCTGCTCTCTGAGCTCCGTTGCTCCCGGTGCAGTCAGGATGCCCAGCGTCTGCTGGCTCCCCAAGCCACGAGGCAGCGGAGCTGGGCCTGAGCACCTGTACTTTTCCTCCTGTACTTGGCTTGCAGAGCTGGCTCCTGCTCATGCCYCTGTCCTTGTGCCTCGTGGGCCGAGGTCCCTCCATGCCTCTCTGGGAACAGTGCAGGGGGAATGTCTGACTGTAGCACTAACTTACCCCTGCCTGCCTGCCCTCACTTGCTTAATGCCTGCTGCCTTATTGTCTGTGCTGTCCTTGCTGTGGGCACGCTGGTGCTGCTCCACAGGCTTGCTGGCCTCGCTGGGGTGGGACCCAGCCTTGTCCAACTGTTCCTGTCCACCCATTCCCTYTGCCTGTTTTTTTTGTTTCTTTCTTTTTTTTCTTTTTTTTAAAATAAACATCCTTGTGCAGAGCTGGCTGCATCCTTGCATCGGACCCTGCCACAAGGCTGGGCTGGGCTGGCAGCCTCGGCTGCTTGGAGGAGCTGGAGCGTCTGCAGGCCCCGGGTGGGGTATTCGGGGGTGAGAGGGGGGTTGTAAGAGAGGGGCAGCGGCTGAGCGCAGGAGTGCCCGGCACGGACGGGGGCGGCGACGCGGTGCCGCCCAGTAGGCTGGGCTCTGCCCGGTTTCGGTTTCTGCCCGTGAGCGGGGCTCCCCGAGGGGGGGAGCCGGGCGGGCGGCGGGGGAGCCGGGCTGCGGCCGCAGCCGGGAGGAAGTCGCGCAGGGTGGGACCCTTCGCCCGGGCTCGGCTCGGCTCGGCTCGGCTCGGAGCCGGGCGCCGCCGACGCGGGCCCCCCTCGCTGGGGCTCCCGGCAGGAAGCGCCGCTGCCAGGTTTCGTTTTTCGGGCTGGGGAAGCCGAGGGTGCTGGAGCCTCCCTGGGCTCCGCGCGGCAGCGGCCGGGCTGCTGCGGCGCTGCTGGCGATGGACCTGCGGGACTACCAGTGGGAAGTGATCACCCCGGCCCTGGGTGGCGAGAACAGCATCATCTGGCTGCCCACGGGCGCCGGGAAGACCCGTGCCGCCGTCCACGTCTGCAAGAGGCACCTGGAGACCAGGCAGCAGGGCAAGGTCGCTGTGCTGGTCAACAAGGTACTGGTGGGCCTCCTGCCYTCGAGGGGAGAGGGGAGATGCAATGAGGGGGCCAAGTCCATCCCAAGCCAGGCAGCCCAGCCCTGCCACCCTTCCCAGCTGGTCCTCAGGCTCTCCRCAGAGGTGGTTCAGTCCAACAGCCCTGGACAGTGTTTCCAGGCTAGGGCTGAGCTGCTGGCAGCCAGGTTTCTCACGGGAGACAYGTGGTTTGGTAGGTGCACCTGGTGGACCAGCATGCCAAGAACGAGTTCCATGTGCTCCAGGATGCCTTCAGGATCACAGCCATCAGCGGGGACAACAACCAAAAATTCCTCTTTGCCTGGGTGGTGAAGCAGAACGATATTGTGATCTGCACTGCCCAGATCCTGCAGAACGCGCTGGTCAGCAAGGAGGAGGACACRCATGTGGAGCTGACGGGTAGGCAGCAGGGTGCAAACACCACAGTCACAGGGGGTTCGTTCCTCTCTATATGGCTGTGTTGGGGAGGGTGAGTGGCATGGGATTGCYCTGGGCTGAGCAACTGCAGCTCCCAGCCTGCTTCTGCGTTGCTCATTTCAAATCTCCTCCCTCGCCCTGGCACAGATTTTTCCCTGCTGGTGATAGACGAGTGCCACCACACACACAAGGACGCCGTCTACAACAAAATCATGCTGAATTACCTCCAGCACAAAATGAGAGGGCAGCAGAACCTACCACAGATCCTGGGTCTGACAGCATCACCCGGCACTGGGGGTGCAACATCCTTTGAAGGAGCTGTAGAGCACATCCTGCAGGTAGGTCAACTACAGGCAGGACCCTCCCATCCTGTGTGCTGAGCGCTCCTGCCCGGGAATAGACTCCAGGGATTGCAAGACTGTAACAGCCCAGGGCTGCAGTATGGTTTCTCCTAGCATTTTGTGGGAATGGAGATTGATGACCCTGCTCTGCAGACACTGTGCAGCTGCCTGGCCCGAGCACAAGGGAGGCATCCCAAAACACGTTGAGATGTCTGCAGGTGCCATGCAGTGCAAGTGCCTGAAAAGCAACTGCTCTTCAGGCTGCTGTGGCACATCTGGAGCTGGGATGGGGTGTGTTCCCCTGTTGTGGTTCATCCAGTGTCTGGATGAGGGGATTTCTCCYTTTTAGATCTGTGCCAACCTGGATGCTGCTAAAATCACATCAGCCCAAGAGCACTTCCATGAGCTGCAGACCCAAGTCCCTCAGCCCAGGAAGCAGTACAACTTGTGCCAGGAGAGAGCAGAGGTAAGGAGCAGCATGTCGAAGCAGCTAGGGGTGCTCTCTGAGCAAAGCCCCTGAGCCCCGCTGCAGCAGAGGGGAGGTTTTTGCCTAGGAGGGTTAAGTTCCTCCATCTGCTTAGCTCAAGACAACCTGAGCGAACCCAGAGCTTTCATGCAGGGTGGTCCCATAAACAGCTAGGTCCTGCTGTAGAAACAGCCTCTGACCCTAGGCTAAATGTTCTCTGAGCTGTACCTGAATTTCCCTCATTCCTTGAATACTGAGCCCTTGTTTACTCTCAGGATCCCTTTGGAGACCAGCTGAAGAAAATCATGGACCAGATCCAACAGTACATGGGCACACCTAGCCTGCCACAGGACTTTGGCACACAGATTTACGAGCAGCGCATCGTGGAGCTGGAGAAAAAAGGTAAGGAGGTTGAGCAGTGGCAGGGTGTGCCCTGCAAGAGCAGAGTGASGTGCTGAGCCTGTGCTGGATGTGTGTGGAGTAGAGCTGATAAATGGGGAGGCGGAGGGCAGGCTGTGACCACAGCATGTCCTGTCCCTCTACAGCAGCAGAGACGTTTTGTCGCAAGACGCGCGTGTGTGCGCTGCACCTGCGGAAGTACAATGATGCCTTGCTGATCAACGACACGGTGCGCATGATYGATGCCTTCCAGTGCCTCAGGGAGTTCTACCTCTCGGAAAGGGACATGAAGGATCCGACAGAGCATTTCCTTGCTACCACATTTGAGGGTAAAGAAAGGACCTGGATGGGTGCAGCCAGGGGTTTTGGGGTCCAGGCCACACTGGAGGTAACAGGGAGCACTTCTCATTCCCCATCTRCCCTGCACAGAGAACAGGACATGCTTGCTGGAGCTCGCCAGGATCCAGCAGTATGAGAACCCCCGGCTGAGCAAGCTGGAGAAGATCCTGCAGGAGCAGTTCCAGTCTCCGGGCACTTCTCGTGGCATCGTTTTTACCAAAACCCGCCAGAGCGCCCACAGCCTGCACAGCTGGCTGAAGGACACAGCATCGCTCCATGGGCTGGACATCAGGGCTGCAGTTCTCACTGGGGCTGGTTACAGCAACCAGACCAAGCACATGACACAGGTGAACAGGGGCTTCCACAGCCCKTTTGGGCCACAGGTCTTTAGGGGAGAGGCTGGGGCCAGGCCAGTTTCTGCAGAGCCATGCAGCAGATGCTGAGGAGTGGGTGGGAGGTCCCAGGAGCCCAAAGTTGAAGCCTTCCTTTCCCACCCACTCTGCACACAGGCACTGAAACTGGCTGCTTGGAAGTTTGTAGGGGCTATGGGTGCTCCTAGGGACTAGGAGCCCTAGGCAGCCCCCATGTAYCCTGCTCCAGGATGGAGCTTCTGAAGCATCTGTTCCTCTTTCCTTCCAGAATGAGCAACAGGATGTGATCAAGTTGTTCCGCAAGGGAGATGTCAACCTGCTCTTCTCGACCAGTGTGGCTGAGGAGGGCCTGGATATCCCAGAGTGCAACATCGTGGTTCGCTATGGGCTTATGACCAATGAGATCGCCATGATGCAGGTAGGTGGCCAGGCTCCCTCCAGCTGCTCTCCCTGGCTCCATGTGCCTGGCCTTGGCAGAGTGACAGCCTGCCGAGATGCCCCAAGTGCTGCCCAGCTGGGACGCRCGGGTCCTTTCACACCCCACGCTCTCTGGTGGCTGCAGGTCCCTCGGCCTTTGGCAGAGCATTTCCTTGGGATGGTGCAGTGGGGTGGGATGCTGGATCTGGCCTCACGGAGAGGCAGGGGGGGAGTGTGCAGAGCCATCAGAGGCCCTGCAGCCTGGGGCTGACAGCGGAGAGGTGAGGGGCCAACTGCAGCCCATCCCTGCTGACCGCAGCGTTTGTGCCCTTCCGCTGCAGGCCAGAGGCCGTGCCCGTGCTGAGAACAGCGTGTACTCCATCCTCRCCAAAGCAAGCAGCAGGGAGGTCTCCCGGGAGCTGCTCAACGAGGAGCTCATAGAGCTCATGATCCGGGCGATCAGAGAGGTGCAAAACATGCCCGAGAGGGAGTACCGCCTCAAGGTGAGCACTTGGCATAGCTTCTTCCTGCATCTGCCCCTTGGACACATCCCTCTGCACGCTGGCTTTTGGCTGTGTGCTCTCCTCTTGGGGCAGCACTAGATCCTAGGAGGGGTAAGCAAAATGTGGGCCTTTCGGAGAGGTGCACAGGGCAGCATACACCCATGGTGTGCAAGTCCCTCCTGCTGCACGCTCCGCKCTCTGCAGAGTGGTGCATCTCTCCATGGCTGCATCCTTCATGGAGTCTGTGGTCTGTCTGTGTTTCTGCACTGACCCATGTCCTCCATGCTGTCCTGCCTCCTCCCTTCCCTCTTTCCCAGATCATGGAGCTGCAGCGAAATGCTGTTGTCAGCTGGCAAATGAAGGAAGCCAAGAACAGCGAGAGGCGGCAGTTGCATGACCCAGGCACTGTTTACTTCTACTGTGTCAACTGCAGCATGGCTGTGTGCCATGGCAGTGACATTCGCACCGTGGAGGGCATGCACCATGTCAACATCAACCCCCTCTTCAGGTAGGAGCAGAGCCCCGGCAGTCAGGCATCCCTCACACGAGCTGCCACACGCTCTGCTTGGGCTGGCCAGGATGGATGGCAGCAGTGCGCGAGTCAGGCTGTTTGGGCAGAGCTGCTGTGGCAGGCCTCTTTCCCGGGGTAACCTGTCCAGGGAGGTCTCTTGGTCTTTGTGCATCTGTATGGGAGCACATGTACTACCTGATTTGTGGCCCCTGGAGCATCCTCCTTACTGTGCCTTTTGGTCGCTTCCTCACAGGTTTTATTACAGAGTCACACCTGGGAAAGTGCAATTTGAGCGGTCTTTCAAGGACTGGGAGCCTGGGTGCCGCATYGTGTGCAACGAGTGCAGCCAGGTGAGCGAGGCACGCAGCAGCCCCCGGCTGGTGGGCCTTTGTGGCTCCTCACCCATAGCTGCAGCTGAGTCAAAGGTGGCAGGGCAGAAGGGGCTGTGTCACTTGTACATGCACTCTTGACCCGTTATCCTGGCTGAGAACTGGAGGTTATGCTTCATTCAGCACGTGCCCGTGTGACGTGTGCGCTGCACGTGGGGGACGTGGACRTGGGTACCTGTCTCTAAAGGGGGATGTACCCTAGGAGCAAGGAGCTTCTTCCAACACCTAGGTATGGGGTTGGGTTCATGGTCCTGCAGCACTGGGATGCTGCACTGTGGGTCCAGGACTGTGTGACTGTCCCCCTCTGCCCAYGCAGGACTGGGGAATGGAGATGATCTACCGCGGGGTGACGTTGCCCATCCTCTGCATCAAAAACTTTGTGGTGGAGACGCCGGCTGAAAAGAGGAAGCACAAGAAGTGGAGCAGCATGACGTTCCCTGTCGAGGAGTTTGACTACCTGGAGTACTGCTCCAGCATCGATGACCAGCCCTTCTAGTGTGAAGTCTGCTTACAAAGGACTATTCCAGGCCCCCTCCTGGGGCAATGGGATCCCTTGGCATGGGAACYTCCCCCCGGCCCGTGTGTACGGAGTGCTGCAGCTTGCTCCTCAGAAGCATGGGGAGCTCTTTTCCTCTGCAGACCGAGCTGCTGCAGCGCATCTCTTGCTAGAGCCTGCAGCTGCAGGGGGAGAAGGCTTCGCTGTGCCAGCACCAGGGCCCTTTCCCACAGAAGTGACTGAAGGGTCCAGAACAACCTGGCAAGGGACTCGGATAGCAAAGAGCCCTTCTCTGCTCGCTGTCTAGCTGCTCCCYGTGTTGCACCTTGCCCCCTTCTCCCCCAGCTCGCGCAGGCACTGGGGAGCAGGACCCCAAGCCCCCTCCCCAGCTCTGCCGCCAGCCGCTGTGTTGTCCCATGGGAATGAACTGTCTGACGGCTTTCTGCTTTCCCTGGGGTGTAGGAGAGTGTCTGTAGGAGCAGGAGGATGTCAGGGACCCCATCCTCGTCCTCAGCCAGGTGCCTCTGCGCAGCGTGGGGCCCCGCTCAGCTCTGTGGGGCCCCGCAAGCCCAGCCATGCCAGACYGCGGTGCTCGCCGAGCCGAGCCATCCCTGCTGCTCTCTTCCCTGGCTGTTTCCACAGCCTGCACACCACCGAGACATGAGAACCAGCCATTTTACACGGGCTCTGGGCATGATCCAGCTTTTCTCTGGCGGTCTCTGATCTGCTTTATGAAGATAATTGTCCTCCATTAAAACCTGGTGTGCGTGTGCTGGATAGAAGTGAAGTGTTGGCGGTTTCATTCATTGYAAGAGCTCGCTGCTCGCAGGCAGGTTTGATGCAGGGCAGCCCTCCCTCCAGGCAGCCCACGCGCTGATGCCTCCTGCCCTCGGCAGAGCTCGATGGGAAGCGTGCGGGATGCTGCCGCCTYGGCCGCCGCTCCGCGGCTGGGAAATACCAGGCAGCTTCAGCCTTCCCTTGGAGGGTTTCTCGTGGATGAGAGCGGGCAGGCAGAGACGGCAGCGCGGAGCCCCCTGAGCCGAACGCTCCCGTCCCATCGCACGCCGTGTCGGCTGGGCCGGGGCCTCGCCGGCAGCAGCCCTGGGCCTGGACGGGGCTCCCGCAGCCCGCGGAGCGAGTCGCCGGCCTGGGGCCGCCCCAGCCCCTGCCGCTGCCTGCCGCTACYGGCCAGAACAACCCGCCTCTGAGCAGCGAATCCTTCCTGCGAGCCGGAACACGCATCTGCCCCCCGTCCGGGGCGGCTCAGCCTGCAGGGGAGCGGCAGGTAGCCACAGCCGCGCCGGCGGGGAAGGAAGGGGCTGCCGAGGCTGGAGTCCAGCGAGGTGCGCGGCGGGCGCCCTGCCCGTGGCCCGGTGSGGTTTGCCGGGCCGGGGAAGGGAGAGGGCAGAGCCCGGCGAGGCTGCGGGGAGCGAGGGGGGCTCGAGCGCAGCAGGCGCCGCGGGGGGCTCCGGTGCCCTCGGGGGGCTCCCGCCGGCTCCGGAGGCTGCGTCGGACGGTGCTGACGGGGCGGCCCGGCGCAGGCGGCCCTTCCCCGGCACTGCGCTCCCGCGGCGGGTCGCTAGAGGGAAGCCGCTGCCCGGCGTCGGCTGGGCCGCGGCGGTGCCGGGCCGTCGGGGCGGGCTGCCGGAGCCGCTCTGCGGGCCGGGGCTCGGCTCGGTGCCGGCCCGTAGCCTGGTCGCCGCGGGGTGCTCAGCGCGGTGCAGGGGCTCCGCCGCGGCCGTCGTGCGGCGGCGCTGGGGCCGGGGTCGCCTCGCTCGGGAGCGGGGCCGCTGCGGGGCCGCCTGGCGCAGCCGCGCACCGTGCACGGGCCCCTCGGAGGAGGGAGGAGGACAGCTTTTACATCGGGKTGCAGTGGCTGCTGGCCCAGGCAGGGGCGTCTGGGTGCCCGAGAGTTTGTTGTCTCTGCTTGAGATTTGGTCCCCCTCGAGTGGCGCGGCCTGGGAAGGTCGTACCAGGTCACCCCGGCCGGGGTTTGTGCCTGCCTGYGCTCCCCTGCTGCTCCCTGCAGCCCGTGGCCAGTCCCTGCTCCGCCGCCCRCTGAGCCGGGGCAGAGCCCGGGCGCTGGGGACAGGGCAGCTCCTCTCCTCCGGCCCCGCTGCTGGCACAGCGCCCAGGCGGCTGAGGGTCACCAGGAACTGTGCATCTGCATTTTCAAACCATGAGTCTCACCGAAAGCAAAGCCCTCTGTGCCCGCCTCGCAGGTGCCATCCTGCTTTTTTGGCAACGAGCAGGTGGGGGGGCTCTGGTGGGGGGCTCTGCGGCAGGCCCCTGCAGCATCTGTTTGGGGGGGGACAGGCAGCAACGAGCGTCCGAGAGCGCGCGTGAGCAGGCTGTGAGGGGCAGGAGCTGGGCTGGCTGCGTCGGGGCGCCCTGGAGGGGAGTCCGGGGCGGGCCGGTGGGAGAAGGGGGCACACAGCGGTGAGCAGGATGGGGCCGGCCCCGCTGCCGCCCCGGGCTCGGCTTTGCAGGCGCGCGATGGAGCACGGGCTCCTCGCCGTGAGCAGCTGCCGGCAGCTGATGGTCTCCAGCGAGCACAGGGCTCGGGCCGAGCGTGCCGCTCTTGCACGACTTTGAAGGCAGCRGCTTCTGCCGTAAGGAGGCATAGCCCGGTTTCGGGCAGCGTTAGCCCCGGGGGAAACATGAAACCCAGCTCCTGTTCCTCAGAAAAGAGGTAATGAGGCCATTTGAGTTATTTGTAGCTCTCTGTGGGCTGGGATGGCCTCTCCTACCTCTCCCCAGGCAAAATCCCTCCTGCTGGGACCCCAGATCATTTTACTAGGCTCAAATTGCCCTGATTTATGCTCGGAGAATCCAGGCTGCAAGTTAACCTGGTGGTGCCCGCGTGCAGCTGGTGTGACCTCGCGCCAGCTTGGATGGACCCGCTGTCGCCTGAGCCCCAGGCAGCGGCGGGCGGCTTGTCCTGTGATTAAAGCGGAGGGCGAGCCCCCCTTGGTCCCTCGAATTGCCCTGTCGATAAACGTGCATTAGCGAGGGCTGCGGGAGCAGTGCCGGTGTCCTGGCACCTCCCTACTCCGTAACCTCGGGATTTAAGTCTGTGTTCGGAGCATCTCTGCTCATCTCAGCTCCCCGAAGCACTTCCATTCCTGGCTCTTGTAACTCCCTGCCTAGCAGCAGGGACGGGACCATTAGAGCGGCAGCAAACTGCTGCTGCAGCAGCTTCCGCTGGCAGAGGAGCCGGGAAGGTGTTTTCCAGCTGCGAAAGAGCTTCCTGCAGACGGACACAGGGCAGAGGCTTGGGGCAAGGCCAGGTTTACRTCCCCGGAGCGCCGGAGCCCTGCTCCCACCGCAGCACGTGCCCGCAGACCCCCTGAGCCAGAGCGCTGCAGCTATTTGTTTTTATACAGCTCATTTCATTTTTCACCAGTGCATCAGAAATGAACAGTTCACCTTTCAAATGCACCAGCTAAGCAAACCCTGATCCATTCTGYTTGGAAACGCCTCAAATTGGCCCTTTCCCCGAGGCCGAGGTTTTAACAGGGACTTAGCACTCAATCTGTTTAGCTTATCRAAAAGGTGCCTGAGATGTGACTTGATTACAGCATGCAAGTACCTTCCCAGGGAGAAAACTGGCAGGTATTATAGGGCTCTTTAACTTAGCTAAGAGAGGAATAGTAAGAACTGAAGGCTTGAAAAAGTCAGACAAACTGAAACTCAGAATGAGGTGGGGGTCTCCAACGGGGAGCTGGCGAGCCGCCGGAGCAGGTCCCTGGAAGCGCCTCGGGCGCCTTTCCCGGGTGATGTCGTGGCAGAAGCGCAGGGGAAGGGGCCGGGGTGCTGCCGGGGGGCCGGCCCGGGCGCAGGCAGCGTGCCGAGGTTGGCAGGTCCTTCCCGGGGTCTCGGCAAGCCGCCTCCGCGCTCAGAAACGCGGCTCTCGCCCGCTGGGGAAGGTGGACGTCGGTGCCCGCGCCGCGTGTGTCCGGCGGGCTGGAGCGTCCTGCTGGGAGCAGCCCGCCGATCCGCAGGATCGCTGGGGAGCACGGGCCGGCGTTCCCGTCCGGGCTCGGCAGCAGGACTCGCCGGTCCGGCCCCGTGCGGCTCCGGCCCTGGCAGACATGGCCTCGGGCAGCAGCAGGCTGAGTGTGGTGGCACCATGGGGCAAAAGGGGGCCTGAATTTTGCTCCCCAGGCCCGTCGCAGAATCAGGCGGCTGCCTGGTACCTGYGCGGTGCCTGGGAGCACCTCAGCTCCGGGGTGACCCTCTCCAGGGATCGCTGGAGCTTCCCTTGCTGCARCAAGGGAAATTCCAGCCAGAGCAGCTCGGGCCAAGAAACAGAAGCCCTTTCTTGGCTCCGTGCTTATCTTCCCCTCTCCTCCTCACCGAGAGCGGCTCCCACGGAGAGCCGGGTGCCCGGCAYGCTGCCGGCAGCGTGCAAATCAAACGGGAGCATCCTCGGCCTCCTCCGTCCCGCTGCCACTACCAACCGCTGCGCGCTTGATGATTCCCGCCGGGAGGGRAGCTCGGCTGCTAGCACGTCAGGTTGCCGATGGATTAAACGGGGGGATTAGCATCAAACCGCTCCCCTCCCGCCCCGAGTGGGGAGACGGGCTGTATCATTGTGGCGGTTTTAGTCTGATCAGGCTAAAAATGCTGCTGGGCGAGCGGAGGGGCGACGCCGGGGCGCGCGGGCACGGTGCCGCCAGCCCGCCCGTACCGGGGCCGCCGTGAGCGGGGCTCCGCGTCCCCCGCCGGGTTTCGCCGGCCTCTCCGCCGCGGTGTGCGCCCGGGCTGCGGCGGCAGACGTGCGGCCGCCCCTGGGTCAGGCCCGTCCGTTTCTCAGACGCGAGCTGCGCGTGTTGTTTGGAGGCAGCAATTCCCTTTGCAACGCGGCAGCCTTCCCGGAGAAGCTGCCTTCCAGCCCACGGGCTCGTCTGCCGGCTCTCGGGGCAAATTTAGATTGCCAGTTTTGTAAGATTGGCCTAGGAAATTGGTTGTCCCTATTTAATATCTCTGCTTCCATTTTCCCGTTCCTGGTTGCTCCTCAGAGATTGAGACCTGGCGAGCGGGGGCTGCAGCCGCTTGTCAAACGCCTCCCGAGGAGGGCGCGGAGCCGAAGCCGGAGCGGGGGAGGCTCCCAGCTCTGCAAGGGAAGCAACCAAGCAACTGCTAGCAATTTCCTCCCTGCTGTTGCTGCCTGACGGTGCTCAGCTGTGGACAGCAGAGGATGAAACAGCTTTGCAGGTGCAAAAGAAAATCTGTCTTCCCAGCAGCTCCCAGATCTCTGAGCCAGGGGACAATGATGCAACTCTGATCTGACTGCTGCGGCACTGCAAACTTGCCAGCTTTTATCACAAGTTCCCTCCCCGTCTGCGATCACAGGATCCACTATCAGCACCAGGGCACAGCACTGACCTCTCAGCTGCTACTTCAAAAAATAAACTAAAATCTCTAATCCCAGGTATGTGTTTAACAAAAAGAATTTGTCCCGCTCTGGCTCATGGCAGGGGCCGTGCAGGCAGCCCAGAGCGCGGCGCGGGGGCTCGCTGCCGCTTTGGACCAAAGCGGAGCTGGGGAGTCGGCCTGCCTCGGCTCCCTGCCTCCTYTTCGGCCTGAATCTCCTTGAGTTACCTGGTTGCTTAAATCTGAGGAGTATTTCCAGGGCGGCTAAGGGCCGGCTGYCTGCAAAGGGGGGCAGACCGGGCTGGCGAGGGGCCGTGGCGGGGCGGGGGGCCGCTCGCCGCCTCGCCCGGCACCTCGGGCTCCTGCCTCTCCTTGGCGCCGCGGCGAAGGGAGCGCGCGGGAAGCTCCGCGCCCCGCGTCCTGGGCCGGTTTGCGCAGAGCTGGCCGAGGGCTCCCGGGGAGCCGGGCTAGAAGCGCTGCGCGGGCGCCCTGCAGCGAGGGGCTCGGCAGACCCCCGCTGCGCGAAGGGGTTTGCCCTGCCGAGCTCCGAGGCCGAGGTCCCGCCTGGGACCGGCGCCGAGGAGCAGCCGCCGCCTCGGTCCGTCGAGCGCAGGAAAGCTGCGAGCGTCGCCCTTCTTCGGCTTTCGGGCCCCTCCGCGTCGGGGCGGGGAGGGAGGGACGGAGCTTACGCTGGGTCGGGAGGCGCCGTGCGCGACGCCTGCGCGGCCCGGAGAGGACGAGTAACACAAGTTAAAAACCTCGAAAAAACCCGGAGCCGAATTTCACGCACCAAATATCAGGGCCGCGATTCTGCTGAGACCTGGCTTTATAATTGGATCCGTCAGAAATCYGTCACGCTTAACGTGCAGCTGCCAGCGCGGCGCGCTGCTGCGCCCCGCGCGCCGGACGGAGCCGTGGCTCCGCGCGTCCTTCGCTGCGGGAGCGACCGGCCGCGCCGAGAAAATCCCGGGATTCACGTTTTCCCTCGCTAGCTCGG
>NW_028186445.1:282333-286840 GCF_003343005.1 Rhea americana
GTTGTTGCAAAGATTTTTAATTCTCTGACAGTGCTGCTTTCACCAAAAAAAAAAAAAAAGATATTTATGACTCAGGGAGCAATTATGGGCTTAGCAGCTGCTGAAGGGCGGAGGCAGCTGCGGGAGCAGCTTGGCACCGCTCAGCCGGTGCCCGGAGGCTCCCTGGAAAGCGGCCGCTGGGTTCGCGCCCGGCGCCGCAGCCGCCCCGTGCCGTGCAGCCCCGGCCCCGCGGTGCAGCCTTGCGGAGAAAGGGCTTTGGAGCAATTAGCTTTTTTGGCTTTTTCTYTTTAAATAAAGACCCGAGGCAGGAACGTTCTGGCTGCTGCCGCTGGCAGCGTGCTCGGCGCGGGAGGGCGGCGTTTCTGCAGCCCCTTCCCTCGCGGCYGCCGCGGTGCTGGCTGTTGATTTAACTGTAAAACTTGTTTTTATTTGCTGAAGGTGGAGTTGCCGAACGCTGTGTGCATGAGGAAAGATGAAGTTTAGCTCTGTTGAGTGCCTGCTCCCAAAAGTAAATGTTGTGTTGGGCTGAGCCTGCGGAGAGAAACGGGAATCAAAGGAATATTTTGGAGTGAGCTGTTAGGCCAGCGCTGGCGGTTTTGCGTGGTGCAGCTGCCCGGCAAAGCCTCCTGCATTGCTGCTCCAGCCAGTCACCATCGCAGCTCGCAGAAGGTTTTTCCCTTTGTAGATTAATTCCTTTTTCTTTTGACTGTAAAATGTTACCGTAAAGAAACGAGCACGAGGCGGAGTGGAGACCCTGTGCATGCAGCAAGGTGAAGGGTTTGACAGTGCCACGTGGTTTGCGCTGCTGATCTGTCCCCCAACACGCCTGTGCAGTACCGCTGGAGATACGACCTTGCTTTTTGTTTAGAGATTTGTCTCTAATTTTAGAAATAACTGCAGCAAACCAAGAGGTTAAAGGCGACGAGTCTCTGTTGGCTCGGTGCAAATACTGTCTCAGGGACAAGCAGAATTAAACGCAAGGAAAGAGGTGTCCCGGAGGATCAGCGCGCCTTGCCGAGATGCGGGTTGTATTGATTGCCTGCCCTTTCCCTTTGTGCCGTGTTGCTTTATGAGAAAATAAGTTTATTTGCACGGTGGTGGGTGTGCTTTGCGCCGGCTGGGGGCYGTGGGTGCGGGTGGGAAGGAGGCAAGGCGAGGGGTAGGGCTGGGCAAGGCTGTGTCCTTGCAATGCAGAGGGCCAGAAAGCTCTGGTGGCAGAGATCTGCAGGGTCGCAGCCCTGAAAGCAGTTACGTTCTGTGATGGTCTGGCTCTCAACCACCTAGCTTTTTCATCAGGTTTTAGGACTGGAAACTTCCAAGTAACTTTTCCAGATCCACCCCTTCTGAGATGTATTTAATTAAATTCTTACAGAAAGGTGGGAGATCGTAGGAGAAGAGTGAAGAGGCTTTTACTCATAGAAAACCAGATTTTCGAGGGAAGCTGAGCGCAGACATCCAAAGCCTCTGTGCCCACAATCAAGTGGATTCCTGGAATTGCTTGGCCCCAGGCACATGCTCGAATGAGCAGCCAGGCTCTTGCAGGGACACCCGGGAGGACGGGCAGGTGACGAGCTACTGTCACCTAGTGATTTAACACTTGTTAGTTGAGCTGCCCTAATGGGCCCTCCAGGCACCCGGCCTGCATTGCAATAACTGGTATTTAAGTTAATGCGTTTTACTTCGCAGTTTGGCAAAGGCTAAAGGGCGCGCTTGCTGCAAGCAAGCTACCAGGGTGCAGCTGGCAAACCACGACTCCCGAAGCCGCGACAGCAGCCTSGTTTGTGGCCGCCTTTCCGTGCTCACGACTGCCGATGCCCCGAAGCGCCCCGTGCTCTGGCRTCTCCCGACAGCTCCGCCTTGGGTTTTGGCACGGGGAGCGCAGGGCGGCTGGAAACGGCCCGTGGCGGCAGGGTCCGAGCTGCTCCGATGCTCCTGGCCACAGGGCGGGTTTTCGTGGAAGGACCTCGCTGCGCGCGCTGAGCACGGGCTGCCTTGCGTCGCTGGGAGCTTTGCAGGAGTGGGGAAGCGCCTGGAGCGATGGATGGTCGTGCCGGGGGGAGCCCGCGTTCCCCGTGGGCAGGGGCTGCCGGCGCCCGCAGCTGGAGGATCCCGGTTTCCCTCGCTGGCTCTGGCACGATCCTGCAGGTCTGGCGCCTCGCTCGGCAGCGTGCCTCTTCGGGATGGCCTACTTCCGCGCCGGCTCCGCTGTCTGTTACTCTGTCATCCCGTTAGCAGCTATGTCAGACTATTCTGGTCCTTGTAGTGCTCTTTTCCTGCACGCCAGTGAATTAAGGCAAACAATTCCAACTGGGTTTTATGCAAATTTAGCACTAGGCTGCAGTTTTCTTTGCAGTTTTCTTCACAGTGTCCTAGGGAGAGGGTGTTCTCCGGCGCAGCAGTTGCTGGTTCCCGTAGCAGAGGCTGCTCCGGCGCAGGCTGTGCCATGCTGGTGCATTCAGCCCAACTCATTGCCAAGCAGCAAAAAACCTTGGTGCGCAACAGAGCACAAACACTTGCTCCGGCTGCACAGTGACGCCTTGCCTGCTTGCCTTCTTAACAGGGACAGAGAAGAGCTCCGTCTGATTCACAAATCTCTGCTTGCAGAGATTTAGAGATATCCTAAATATGCCGTGAAAACTTGAGGGGATGGAAAAGATGGCGAGGAGATTATTGCATTAGCCTGAGAGTGGTTGGAGTGGCTGCTTTTGAGCCAGGGAAGCTGGCAATCGCAGCGGAGAGGAGCTGCTCACCGGGGCTCCCCCAGGTTGTGCTCCCGGCGCGGGTGCCCGGGCTGGGCGAGGGGCCTCGTCCGCGCGAGCCTCGCTTTCCGTGCCTGCAGGCGGGTGCRGGACCGGCTGCGCGGGCTGCGGCGCGGCGGAGGCGGCCGTAAGGGTTAACGTAACGTGGAAGAGCTCCGAGGAGGTGCTGCTGCCTCTGCTCCTGSGGGAGGACGGCTACACCGTAATCTTGTCTGGTTCCTGACAGCGAAGGTAATGCAAGGCTTGAGAGCCATTAGAGCGCCTGCAATTATTTATAGGGAGGGGAAAAAAATACCCTGCATAGCAGAAATCAGATTTCACAGCAAATAAATGCTCCAAGGTTTTGAGAGAGGATTCATAAAGAACACAGTCCTCTATAATCAGAGCCATCCAGAGGCACCRCCGTTCCTTGGGGCCCGAGCTGGCTCCAGCAGTGGAAGGGGCTCTTGGTCTCCTGTCGCTGGGCCACCTAGGTGCATCCCAAGATCCACTGACTTCCACAAGAGGCCTCAAAATAGCTGCTAGAGAGATGCTGAACCTCCCTGCTCCAGGTTTCCGTGTCCCTGGCACTGGTGCTTCCCCATGCCCGTCCCTGTGGCCCGGTGCCCTCCGGCCGCTCGTGGTGCTGGCGGGCTCTGCTGCCTCTGCAGCATCCTCGTGGGGCCGATCAGACCTTGGCATCGGCCCCGATGCCGGCTCTGGTGGAAGCCGAGCGGTGAGCAGGCGAGCGCCGCTGGTATGTCCGTTGTGGCGGATGGTGCTCCTGGCCGGAGCGCCGGCGAGGATGCAGCAACTCCCCCCAGCYGGTCTGCAAAGCTTAGCTAGGAGGCTGCGAAGCGCCTTGAGATCTGCCGTGAAGCGTCCTGCAGGCGGGCGAGCAGCAATCACGTAAGGTGCCCAGGCAGCGCGTTGCTTGGGGCCGGGCGCGGGTCTGCTCTGCGGCTGCGCGCCGACGGGAACGCCATGTGGCCCCGCTTAGCGGTTCCGGGAGCTGCTCAAATATTAACGACAACAACAACAGAGAAAAACACGTGCTTTTGCACTTAAGGAAATGTTGATGTTAGCACAAGCCAGCTGAACGGCAGCAAAGAAACCTTCGCCTCGGGGGTGCCTTGCTGTCCATCCAGAACCACTTAAGAGTGCTCGGGGGCACCCTGTGGGCTCCATCCCTCTCGTCCCGGCTCCGTTTCATCCTCTTGGAGACATCGGGTCCCTCCAGCTCCTTTGGAGAGGTCCGGCCCCGGCTCCCGGGTGGGAGGCGACGTGGGGATGTGAGCCGCCGCTCGTGCCGGCGGTAACGAACGGGCTGGGCAGCGAGGACCCTCGGGCCGCAGCGCGGCCCACGGATCGCGCCCGTCGAGCCGCTTCGGCCGGTCGCGGAGCCCGGCGCCTGGGCGAGCGCAGAGCCCGGTCCCGGCGGCCCGGGGTGGGGGGGCCGCCGAGGGCAGGACCGAGAGCAGCCCCAGCAGCGTCCCTCTGCCCCCGGCCCCAGAGCTCCCCCCCTGTCCCGCCTCCGCACGGCACCGCGGGGGGCGGCGGCGGCGCGCGCGCTGCCTTCATCCCCCCCCCCGCCTCCTCCTCCTCCTCTTCCTCCTCCTCCTCCTCCTCCTCCTCCGGGAGCGCGCTCGCCCAGCCAGGAGCGAGCAGCCGGCGGGAGGATGCTGCAAACGGCGGCGGAGCCGAGCTGGGCAGGTACGGCGGGGCCGGGGCCGGGGGGGCCACCGCTCCGCCGCACTTGCGGCCGCGGC
>NW_028186445.1:287341-302161 GCF_003343005.1 Rhea americana
GCCCGGGCTGCGGCTGCCGAGGCGTTGCCCGGGCTGCGGCTGCCGAGGCGTTCGCGCGCAGTCGGGGCGTGCGGTGCATGACCTGCGCATCCCGCGATGGGCTGCAGGCGACGGCTCCCAGCACTGGACTGGGCTGAGCCACGGAGAGGTTTGTGTTGGAAACGGAGCTGGGGCTTTCTGCGGTGTCTCCACGAGGGGAACTCTGCTTTTAAAGAAAAGGACTTTCACTGAAGCCTTACAGAGGTGCTTTCTGTTAGCGATTTGGGCAGYGAGCGCCGTTTCTGGACGGCTGCAGCCTGGGGAAGAGTGCACTTCTAACCGCGCAGACGTGCCTGCAGCTTAACTCAGCAATCAGGAGGAAACCTGGATGCAGAAATGCTGTTCCCATCGGGAAGACGGCCGCTCTCCTCTCAGCTGTTACCAATGTGCTTTTCTGCTAGCGCGAAGCAGCGGAGCAGCACCTGGGCCGCGGCGTGAAGCGTGCGAGCGGGGGCGGCGGGGGCTCCTCTGCGGCGCTGCAAGCCCGCAGCGGGAAGGGGCAGGAGCGCGCCCACGGAGCGGCCACYGCCGGGCTCATCGCGGTCACCCTCGGAAAACTGGCTTCTCGCACAGAATCCAGACGCTCGCTCACTCGGAGATGGGCAGCTGGGTTTTGTTTTCAGAGCAAAACTTAAAAATTTATCTTCAGTGCTGGAAATAATTCTGCATGAAGGGGAGGGCTGGGGTGCAGCTTTCCCAAGCCAGGGGGTCGGGGGGCTCCTACGTTAACTTCTCTGGTGTGTGAAAGGGGTTAGCACRACCTCTGTTAACCGCTTTGCTCAAACTGCCTGCTCCTGCAAGGGCTTAACCTCGTGTTGTGCAGGGACAGGACTCCTTGCACTGTAAGGTCGCCTATGGGAGTAGTTCTCAGCAGATCTGTAAAATTACTATGCAAGACAAGAGCTGCCTTTGCACTGCCCAGTGCTGTACAAAAATCAGCTCGTCCCAGCGATTAACCAGAGCGTCCGAATATGGGGTTTGGATGTTTGTATAAGCTGCTGCGTCCGCATGTGAGGCACGGTGTCCGAAAATAGCAGCAATGGGAAGTGCTGCCGTATGCACCGATCCTCGAATAAATGAGGCTCTGTCCTGGGTTTTCAGCCTGGTCATGAGTTTCTCCATCCAATGCAAGTCAAATGCGTGATTATGTACTTTTTTTCCCCCTAAGTGGCTGCAGGTGTTTTCCAGTGGAGCCATCCAGCCAAGTGTCGGCTTGTCTGAATGATGTTTGTCACTTGTCTGCACCAGCTCTGCGGGGAGCTGAGGAACCGCTCTGCTCCCTGCGCAGCTCCCAGGGTAGCTCCACGGACGATAAACTCTCCTGCCATATGTGGAGTTTAGAAATGGGCTAGTGATAATGTGTGCTGTGGGATTTTTTTTTGTTTGTTTCTTGTTTTGTAATCTGCCACACGCATTAAAAAAAAAAAGACTGTTATAATCCTGAATGTGGATCTCTGCATGTACGTAAATGCGCAAAGCTTTGGTACAAATTGCCAGGATGGTTTTGCTGTGCGGATCCGTGACGTGCTGGGTTGTGCCTGGTGGACGAGACCGGCTGAGCTCGTGCATCACGTTCTGCTCAACGTGGCCTCTGCAGTGGGCTAGCAAAGTTGTTGGATATTTTGCTGGGATGAAATAGCCGGCCTCTGGTACTGATATAGCTGGAGATTGGTTTAATAATCCAGAGAGAAAACTGTATTGATAATAATACATGTTGCTATTATTGGTAATGTACATGCTGATATTGATAGCGTGTTGATAAAGGGAATGAACAGTGCAGAAGGCGAGGARCGATGCTAGCCCGGCGGCACGGCACCACTGCCGCGTCGGCTGCCGGGGTGCTGAACCGAGCGCTGGTCGCTGCCGCTCGGCACATGAGCAGCTGYTGGGGAAAGCCTCACTCTCCTGGATGTTTTCCCCTTTCTTTAACTTTTATCCATCATCCTTGCGGAGATGTACGTGTTTATGAACAGAGACTTTTGTACAGATGCTCTCAACAGCGCATGGAAAATGTTAGCAGAGTTGCTCTACCTTGCTGGATTTCCTAGACTGGAAGCAAAAGGCAGAATAGCCTTAAAAATCACAGCSGTCCTGAGCCCTGCTCCCAGCGCAGGATCCTATCAAGCTATTTTTCTTACTTCTCAGCTCATGCCGTGCTGGTATTTGAAGTTTCTGAACCCAGAACCGACTGTTCTACAGGCCCTTAATCATTCCTAGTGAAAATAAAAATGCAGAAATGTGCACTCAGAGCAGGATAATGAAGCCCATGAGGGTCTATTTGTCAATTTAGGAATAATATTGTGATGTACAAAGGCTGTTTCTTAGCCTGATGTTCTTAGATTGCCTCCAAAATAGCGTCATAATTTATATGTCAAGAAGCCCCTGTCAAGAATTATCTCTCTGCTCTCAAGGAAATTCAGTCTGTGGCTGCATGGTAACAAGTGCTCGTTTTTTATTATAACCACAACAATTTACTTGYGAGTCGTAAAAGGAAGCCAACGTATTTAAGGAGCCGGTGGCTGAGGCGGGGGTGGCTGCTGCCCGCCTGGCGCCTCGAGGCAGGGAGGGTCCCAACTGCTGTCAGMGGCGTTTGTGCTTTAAAAAAAGAAAGAAAAGGGAAATTAGAATAATAAAAGACAAACGCAGCTGCCTGCAGCAGCGGGTGGTGCTGGTGCTGGGGTTATTCCCGCGGCCCCGGGAGCGGGGCTCCGGCTCTGGCGCGCTCCGTCCTGCCTCCTGGCACCTGCGGGATCGGGACGGATGCGACGGGAAGGGGAGCGCAGCTCAGCCACAAGGACGTCGTGCGCCGTCAACGCGGCTGGAACGGATTTACCCTCCTTTGAAACGGGAACGTGCCCGAGTGCGTCTTGATTTCCCTGGCCTAGTTACAGCAATTTTTTAATTAGCTGATAAGAAAGATCACTTGGAAACCGCAGGGGCAGCGCGGCGAGGCTTGGTCCCGGCGGGCGCCCGGAGCCGGGGCCCCTGCAGGCTGCTCGATCCCGCCGCGCGGGGCCCGGGGCTGCTCCGGCGCCCAGGGAAACCGGTGCCGGGGCCCTGCTCGGCTCCTGCTCGGCGGGGCAGGAGCGGGCGCAGCCGAGGCCGCTGGCCGGGAGGCGCCGGCAGGACGGCGGAGCCGAGGCCCGGCCGCGGGGGGTCGTGCCGCCGGCGGCCGCGGCTCCGCTGGCACGTAGCTCTGCATGCAAACCGCTCTCGGCGGCCCTGACCAGACAACCTGCTTTGGCTTTTCGAGGACGTGAGTAATTGCTGGCACCTGAAGTCRCGGAGAGCCCTGGCGCTCGGTCCCGGCATGGTTTTGCTTCAGTAATTCTTTGCGAGCACCGGCAATAAGTCACGGTGCAGATCCTGGGCGAGCCGCGTTTGCAGGAGCAGCGATGGGCGGCTTCGTGCCGCTCCCTCGTGCATCACCGAGAACATCCTCTGCTCTCTCCTCCTTTAGTCAGCAAGTCACAAATACATATTTTAAAGAAAAAGAGAGCGGGGCGGCCTCCTCCTAAGGCCTGGGCTTCCCGCGTCCCTCCTGCCGGCGTCCTCGGAAGGGCGCAGCAGCTTCGGGCGCCCGGCTCGGCCCCGCGGGGGGTCGGTTCTCGGGGACCTGCGCGGTCCTCRTCCCTCCTGCTGAGCCCGTCGGAAAAGCTGCTGATCGGGGCCGCGGCGCTCCCGGGGCTGTGACCTTGGGCCGGGCGAACTCGGAAAGCGCTGCCGAGCGCGGCGCCGCGCGCCCCTGCCCGCAGCAGCCTTCCCGGCGGTCAGCTACCCGCTTGGAAAAGCAACGCCTGTATCCCGGGCGGAGCTGGCTGGGTGAGGCTCTCGGGGGAGCCAGACCCTTTTTACCTGCGTTTTGGAAGYGCCACTGGCTTTCGCTGATGTTGGTCGCCTGCCCTCCCTCGCGCCCGGTCCCAGCTCCCGGAGAGCGCGTGCCGCAGGCAGACGCRCGTGCGCGCGCTGTTTATCCTGGTCGGGGCCGCTGCTGCTTTGCATTCCTTTGAACTGCTGGGAGCGTTTCAGCACAGAAGATTTACTGTGCCTTATAGGGTTGAAGTTTCTTTGGAGGGACCCTGAAATGCTTTCAAAAAAACATCCCAAACAGGAGAGGCTTGTTTTGCAGCCGGCAGCTCCCCTGGGCGGAGGTGTGCTCGGGCGGGCGCTGCGCAGGAGGAAGCCGTGGCGTGCTGCGCCGTGCCGTGCCACGCCATGCCGTGCTGTACTGTGCCGTGCCGTGCCRTGCCAGGCCCTGCAAGTGTTGCTTCCCGCTGTGTGTTGCGGGGTGGCTGGAGCCYGCGCCAGGCGCCCACATCCCGTGCACAGGCAAAACCTATAAATATCCCAGGCCCAAATTTTCCAAGGAGCATTAGGAACGTCGTTACGAAAGGGCTTTAGAGGATTAAAGGAGGCTCGGATTAATCTGTGCCGGGGGAGGCCGGGTGCTGCCGGGGCGCTGCGCAGCCCAGCCGCCCTCCGCTCGGGCTCCTTGCCCGCCGGGCACACGCAGGCAGCCGGCAGCTATCCCGCGCTCCCGAACTCTCGCAGCTCAATGTCAAATCTCTGTCCCAGGGAGGCAATTAGCAAACCAGCATAATAAGTGATTTAATGAGCGTGTCAAGTTAGAAAGCCACTCGTGGTGCGTGCCGTGCGGAGCCTTCGCAGGAGCTCTCCTCCCTCAAGTTAGGGGCGTCCTTTTAAATGCAAATATAGAGCAAAAACCCACCAGAGAGCCGGTTGCTGCTCTCCCGGCAGCGGGCGGGTGCCCTGGGCACGGCAGCGGCGGAGAGGGCACGTCCCCGCGGCGCCCGGCCGGGGCTCCCCGCCGCAGCTCGCGGGGAAGCTCCCGGGAGCACGAGCAGCCGCCGGTGCCCCGGGCCGTGCTGGGGGCTCTCTCCAGCCCTGGGGTCGTTCCCCCTCCCAAGGATGCGGCCCCGCTCGCTCCCCAGGGAGAAAGGCCAGCGCGCTGCAGAACGGTCCCTGCTYGTCTCGGACCCGGCGGGTCCGGAGAGGCAATTCCTGAGCAGGCGGCAGCCCCGGCGCCGGGTTGCTCCCCGCCGGCCGCGGCCCCGGAAAGGGGAGRCTGCTGCGAAACCCAAACAAATAAAACAGCATTTTCTGGGAAGGGATTAAATCGGTGCCCTCGGCTGTAGAAGCTTCAAAAGTAAATCTGCTCCCAGGCTGAATAAATATTTTGCTCAGGCAGGCAGGATTTTCAGCTCATCTGTCTTGGAGCGACTTGGGCGAGAGGGGAGCTGACTTTGGCTCGCGCAGGGCCAGCAGCTCTCCGAAGCGGGGGGACGGCGGCGTCCCACGGTCAGCGGGAACGGGGCAGCGGCTGGAGGAGGCTGACGAGAGAGCAGAAGGGACGGTGCGGGGCCGGGGCCGGGGCCGGAGCGGCGCTCGGTTCCCGCGCCGGGTGCCCGCGGCTCCGACCCGGACCGGGGCCGGGTGGGCGGCTGGCTGCGGCGGGAGAGGGCTGGCGCCGCAAAGCCAGGTGGATTAAGGCCGAAGGAGAGACCGGGAATAGCGACGGTGCCTTGCGAGGGTTTGCAATGCGAGGTCTGCCCATGCGGTGCTAAAAAAAGCCGTAAGATGAGCAAAATTATCAGCTGAGTCACTAATCATTCATTCAGCCGCTGCCTCAACCACCAGCTTTCCCAAAGGGGTGTTGAGCTTGCTGCCGCGGGGGCTCCAGCCGCGTTAGCGCGTGTGCCCGAGGAGGCAGCGCTCTGCTCGGCCGCGCTGCGCGCGCRGCCCTTAGCGAAGCCGCGGCGCTGCGCTCTGCCCGCGCCGCCCCGCCGAAGCCGCTGGGCTTTACGCGGAAACCCCGGGTGCGTCGCGCTGCCTCTTCAGCTGCGGGGCCCGAACGCGCCGCGGTGGCACCCGGGTGGCCAAGCAGCCTGCCGGGGGGGGGGCCGGGGCTCTTCCACGGCTCGCGCCCCGGCGAAGCCCCCTGCAACGTGCTGTGCAGCGCGGGCGCTCGGAGCAGCTCCGCGGAGCCGGGGGGCTGCTCGGTGCCACCGGGGCGGGAGGAGGAGGCTGCTCAGCCTCCCCGTGGGCCTCGCAGCATCGTGCCCCGTGCCGCGTGCCCCACGTGCAGTGCACGCCGTGCAGCCGGGCTGGGCAGCCGCGGCGGCGGCGCGGCAGCCGCAGGGAGGCGAGCGGCGCGGGAGGAGCAGGCGGCGGCGGCGGCGGCAGCTCTTTGGCGACGCCGAGCAGCCGGGAGCCGGGCAGGGGCCGAGCTCGCCCCGGGCTGGCGGCGCTGCTTTGGGCGTCCCGAGCGCGGCGCAAACCCTGCAGCCGCGTGCGCAGCGCCCGGTCACGCCRGCTTGCTGCTGGCTCCTCGCAGCCGCCGTTCGCGTGTTTTCCGTGGCGGGGAGACAAGTGACCTTTCACGAAGCCGTTTAGAGGCTCCTTTTTAGCAGGAAGGCTGACCTACTGCAGCTCGTTAAATAGCGTTAACGCCGCCCAAGTGAACAGGAGCGGTGGCAGAGGCACCCGGGGAAGAGCGCGACGCCAGGCTCCGAGTTAGCTGCTCTCGTTCCTTCTCCTTGGCTGCGCTTCCCCGAGCGAGGACGTGCCGGGCCGGGGCTGGGCGGCGGGGGCTCCAGCGGCACGGCACGGCACGGCATGGCACGGCACGGCACGGCACGCCTCCCCTCCGTCTCGCGCACGGCCAGTTATTCCTTCCACCCTTCCTCTGTACCGTCGCCGGGAGAAATTCCTGCCTGCGGTGCCGGCGAGGGGCTGGCCGGCCAGCGGGGCGTCCCGGGGCGCGGCGGGGACGAGCGCGGGGACGAGGAGGCGGCCGCGTGCTGCAGCGCGGCGCTGGGGGCACCGGGGAAGCACGCTGCTTTGCCGGTTTATTTCCTTCCCTTTTTTCAAACGTATTTTTCTTAAAGGGCTGCTGTCACGTTAAACACAGAACTGCCAACTGCAGGCATTAAAAAATCATGGGGCGTCCCATTTTCCTTCCTCCCACTCTAAATTCTGAAAAACAGTGAATTCGGGGTCTCTGTCAGCTGGCTTTCAGCTCGAGTCTCGTTCCCAAGCTCTGCCTGGCAGCCGGGAAGCCCGGGACCGTCAGGCTCTTGGGAGACGTCGCCGATCTGGGCCAGCGCGTGCCAGGCGCCGCTGCGCAGGCGGCCCCTCGGCTCCCTTGGAGAGGAAATCAGCGTTTCGCACGCGGTCCTTCCTTCGCAGAAACCAGCAGCAAGTGCCCGGGGCGGGGGGGGCGGTCAGCTGAGAAAGCCCCCGGGGAGTGCTCAGGTCACTGAGGCGAATTTTCCCAGGATTTGTCCTTGAATATTCACGTTCTTCGCCGTTAAGCTCGATCCTGCTGCCTGGACCACGTGCTGCGACTGATGCACGGGCCGGCTCCAGCCGGCACCTCGATGCTGGACCCAGGGACTTTTTAATTTTTTTAGGGAAGTTAACGAAGGAGTTTGATCGTGTTTGGCTGCTTTGGGAGCCGGCTTCCCTGCGGCAGCTCTGCTCTCGTGCGCCTGCGCCCTGCTCCGTGGAGCCCTGGCACGTCCCGGCCCCGGRGAGAAATTGCTTTGGCTCTGGCGGCGCGGACTCCGCGCCCGGGCTGAGCCCTGCTCCGGCACCCCGGCGTCCAGGGAGCAGCTCTGCTAAAACGCGGGTGTTTCGGGGCAGCCCCCGTGGTTACAAAACGCGTGAGACGGGGTTRCGAAGGGTTCAGAACTCAGAAGGTAGAAATAATGCAAAGTCTCTTGCTATTCTTAACTTCTTAATGAAAGTAGTTTTAAAAGCTGTATTTTAAGGGCCGACCCGTGGGTCGGCAATGTGCTGCTTGTTTACTCTGGGTAGCGGGGGCCCTGCGCTCCCCCACGCGTTTCGTCTAGAAGAGCGGCCGTTTCATCCCAAAAAGGCAAGGGGCTCGTTTTGATGGACCGACTCAGAACATTACACGGATTTAAGCAGATCCCATCATGAATATCTTTATTTGATACCACTGCCGCGACTGGATTTCAAATGTCACTTGCTTAGCACTATGAAATATTTAATTTAGGTTGTATTACAATAGCCTGCAGGAGCGCTGGCGTCGGTCGGAGGCCTCCGGCGTCAGCCGGCAGCTACATTTGAAAGCGCCTAAAAGCCGRTTTCTGCCCCAAAACCTCATGCTGCCAAAGAGAAGGGGGGCTCTGCCGGGTCCCGGCCGTGGGGTGCCGCGGGGGGTCTCGGCGCAATGCTCCGGGGGCAGATCAGGAGTGTCCCCTCTGGGGAGCCACGCCGCGCCGTGCCGCGCCGCGCCGGCGCTGCCTTCGACGTCCGCTGCCTCCGGAACCGGCGCCGGCCCCGAGCCCGGCNCTCGGCGCGATGCTCCGGGGGCAGATCGGGAGTGTCCCCTCTGGGGAGCCGTGCCGCGCCGTGCCGGCGCTGCCTTCGACGTCCGCTGCCTCCGGAACCGGCGCCGGCCCCGAGCCCGGCGGGGGAGCGGGAGCCGCGCCGGGGCCGTGCGCGCGGCTGCCCGATTTTTCACGGTCTCAGAGCACGCTGCGCTGAAGGTCAAGGCTCCGCCGCGGTGCCGGGCGCCTGGCTTCGGTGCCAGGCGGATTTGGGAGCGGGGAGGCGGGGGGCCGCGGCGCCGGCGCCCGCTGTGAGCACCCGCGGGATCTGCAGCGCCCGGCGGGGTGTCCTGGCCAGGGACCGCTTCCAAGGGAGAAACGGGACCCGCCGGCTGCGCGGGAGCGAGCCGCCGCGCGCTCGGCGGCAGGCGTTTGCCAGACTCGGTTTCCTCTCGTTTATCATCCTAAAAAGAAGCCGGCCCCTGTGCTCCGCCCGGCCTCTCCCCGCGCCGCGCTTCGCCGCTCTGCAGCCGGCCGCTTTTCCCTTTCGGTCGCTGGAGAAGCAGATTAACCGGCTTGTTCCAAGCGTGGACCGGGAAGCTGAGGGACTGCGGAAGCCTTGGGCGCGGAGCGGGAAGCGCTCCCCCGTCTGCGGGGGGAGAGGGGCCCGTCCCCGGCCCGCCCCGCCGAGAGGCAGCGCTGCCGGCCGTCGCTCCCGGCTCTGGAGCCGCCGCGGCCCGGGAGCGCGGCTCCGCCGGCGCGGGGAGCGGGCAGGCGGGAGCAGAGGCGCCCGGCGGAGCCGCGCTGCCCGGACGCCCCGGGGACCTGGCCCCGGAGCCGGGCTGCCCCTCGCCGGGCGCCGGCGCTCGGCGTCCTCCGTCCTCCGCGACCTTGGGGCCGGCGGGGAAGCTGCCGCGTCTCCCCCCGGCCGGCGGAGCCGAGGGCAGGCGCCTTCGCCCGCACTTGGCCCGAGGCGGCGCCTGCAGCTGCAGCCTGCTGCCGGCCGGCACCTGCTCTGCCACGTGACGCCGGCGCTTTGGGAAACCCGCCGGGGAGCCGGCACCGGGCGCTGGCTGCGGCGTCCAGGTAAGAGCTGCTGCTGCCGCCGCGTCGTCCCGGACGAGGCTGCGCGAAGCGGCTGTGGGCGAGCGGCACGGCGCGGTGCGGCACAGCACGGCGTGGCGCGGTGCAGGGTGGCGTGGCACGGCGTGGTGCGGTGCAGGGTGGCGTGGCACGGCACGGCGTGGTGCAGCGTGGCACAGCACGGCGCGGTGCAGCGCGGCACGGCATGGCACGGCACAGCGTGGCACGGCACAGCGTGGCACGGTGCAGCGTGGCATGGCACGGTGCGGCACAGCGCGGCACGGCACGGTGCGGTGCAGCACGGCACGGCACGGCGTGGCGCGGTGCAGGGTGGCGCGGCACAGCACGGCGCGGTGCAGCGTGGCACGGCACGGCACGGTGCAGCACGGCGCGGTGCAGCGCGGCACGGCACGGCGAGGTGCAGCGTGGCACGGCACAGCGCGGCACGGCACGGTGCAGTGCAGCATGGCACGGCACGGCACGGCGGGGGCCCCCGGCACAAGCGTCCCCGTGGCCTCCGCGCTGCGCGGAGCCGCCGGCGCACTTCGAGCGCGCTCCTGCCTTGAGCTGCGTCTTCGGGCTCTGTACGACCTGCMGCTGTTTGAGGCGTGTAACGAACTGCAGCCGGAGAGCTCCGCGAGCGCCAAGGGCGGCTTGAGAGCAGCAAAGCGGGAGCTCGGGAGCCAGCAGGAAGAAGTGAGCTCGGCCGCGCGAGCGCAGGGGTTGTGGTGTCTGCTGGCTTCGCTGTGGAGCYTCACAAATACGAGGAGGGTCGTTTCAAATAAGGGCTCTTCCTTTGGGGCTTTTGCGGGAGTTTCATGACAGCTGTCGGTGGCTACTTTCGTGCAAGTTCTTCTGCTTCYGCTGTTTTTATTTAATGGTGTTCTACACACTCAACCACAGATAAAGAAAAAGGATTTAGGGCTATGAAATTGTGTGAACTCAAATCAGGTAAATTTTTTTTAGATTTCTTGCCCTAGATTTGTTAGATCTGTCCTTGGACTATCCAGAACATGACAACTCAGGCAAGGGACCAAGCGGTCTGTTGAATCCTTTCTCTCCTAAGTGCTTGAGATCTTGGCCAGGATCCTATCTTAGCTGCTGTCCGTCCGTCCGTCCGTCCGCTCGTGCGCGCGGGGCCCGCTCCCCCGCGCTATTTGGAGATGTGGGGGCCCTCTGCACGGCTGTGACGCCTCTGCCGCGTGTCCCGTGCTCCGGCTTGCCATTTACAAGCTCAGGGCATAAATGTGTCAGGACGCTGCAGATGTCTGCTATTGCCTTTATTAATTTCCCTCGCTCCTCCCGGCCGGAGGGCAGGGACTGTAATTTATCCGTAAGCTGCTGGCAAAGCCACTCAGCAGAACGGGTCAAACTTCACGTGGTGTCTGCACGGGACGGGTCACTTTTTTGGCTAACCAGCACAGATCGGGGGGTTCCCTGCGGCTCTGTTTCGCCCGGCCCCAGCGGCGAGGGATGCCGCGTCCCCGTGCTCCCTCCTCGCCCGCCCCATGGATGGGCCCGCGTTGTCCCACGCGCCCCGACCAGCAGCGGGGCGTCAGTACGGACCCCAGTGCCTGGGACGTTTGCACGCGCGTGAAGCTCTTTACCCCCTGAAAAGTGCGGCTCCTGTTCAGGAGCTGAAGTAGGAGATGTCCTAGCACTGAGCAGCTTCAGGAGCTCTGTGGCTGGGGGCAGCGAGCAGCCAGGAGAGGTCTCCTGAGGTCGGGACCGCAGGGCTGGGCGCCCCGGGCTCCTCCGAAGCGAGGCGGCCCGCGTGGCGAAGACGCTGACCGTCCGCTGCGGCTGCGGTGGGCTTGGGATGTGGTGTCTCCCCTGGCTGGAAGCAGAAACCACGAAGCTGCAGAAAGCTGTCAGCTGGTGGAAACTTCCATTTGCAAGTCAGCTGGCCGCTATTCAAGCGGGTGACCTAGATGAGAGCAAGCACTCGTTTTATTGCGTTTCTTCACAAAAAAAAGATGTGCTTGTGGTTAGCGTTGGTTTGGGACTAAGGAGATCCGGGCTGGGTTCCCAGCGCTACCACAGACCATTTGAGTGACCACAAGCAACTCACTTCCCATGTTCACTGGCAAATATCAACACCAGGCGGGACTCTTCCGACGGCCACAGGTGGTTTCGCAGACAGGACGGTTTGCAGAAGTCATGCAGGAACATCTGCATCAAGCTCAACACTTCGGCTGTGGTTACGTGGTATTGCCAGAGTGACTGAGATGGGGAGTTTGGGCGAGTGAAACAYGCCTGTCGTCACCTTGGTGTTGGCCAAGACTGCGCAACGCACAGTGCAACAGTGCATTGGTCAGGTGAGGCGTCGAGGCATGGTCAGAGGGTTCCTCCTGCCAGGGCACCGTGTCCACCTAGGACCTTGGCACCTGCTGCAGCTTCTTGTGTTTCTGTTTTGGAACTGCGCTTTCAGGCATTATAGCTGCTGCATTTGGACTCCGATCTAGGACTACTGAAAGGGCCCCGTGGGCTCTAAGCTGTTTTCATTGCTTGGAGGTGCTAATTAAAACTTTGTGTTCACATCTGTAGACAAGGTCTGGGAATGTCTAAAAGACCCTCTGCCCCTTGGTCCACGGGATACCCCCGCCACGTGCGTCCCAAGGGCAGGGCAAGGTGCTCCGGTGCCGGTTGCGTCGCTGCAGAGCCCAAAATGAATTCGGGGCTGGGGCGAGGGTTTAAGCATCGCCGCTGCCCCGGCGCGCTGGGAGAGCGGCGGTCCCGGGACAGGGAGTCGTGCGGCCCCGTCCCCAGGGTGTGCGGCCTCCCCTGGGGAGCAGGAACCCCGCGGGGTGGCCGGGGTCCGCGGGGTGCCCCCGCTCCACCGCGTCCCCCTCCAACCGCGCCGGCTGTGAAACCGGCCAGGTCTTAGCGCGGCCCCTTGGTGCCCCGGTTCTAAATCCTGCCTCACGTTCGGCACTGCATCACAGCCTTTTGCAACGCGTGTTTATGGCGTTATTAAAAAAAAAAGAAAGAGAGGGAGACCTGAGGTTATGGGCTGTGATACAAGAATATAAAACTGACCTTAAAATTATGAACTAGGTGCTGCGGCTGTTCCCACTTGTCTGGCGGTGTCCTGCGCTGCCTGTGTTACAATCCAGGGACTGTAACGCACCGCCGATCCGGTACTCCGAACGGTCACCGGGCAAGGTCCGGACGGGGAAAGGGAAGAGAGCGGGGAGGTGCTGGTGGCCTCGAGGCACGGCTCCGGCAGCGGTGGCGGCGGGGGGCGAGCGGCGCTGGCGCCCGTGCCCGGGAAGGCCCCGTTCTGGGTGGATTTCACCTTTTTGGCGTGGTAGCAGCGGGCAGGGAAAGGCTGGTGCACGGGGGGTGTTGGGGCCACGGGTCACCCGATTTCAGGACCTGGCACCTGAGAAGCAGAAGCGGCTCCGAAGGCTCCGGCGAAATCAAGGGATGAGCCAAACGCGTGTGGTTAGGGAGGACCTTTAAAATACCGTTCGGGGAGCCCCGACGGGGAAAGAGCAAAGCACAGAGGCAGCAGTTCCCCCCTCTGGGCCTAGCGAGATCCGGAGGCTTCGGGCGGTCCAGTTTAGCCCTGCGTCCCCCGATGCAACGGCAGTGAAAATACCGGGCGGGGGAGGCGCCCCGGGGCACCCGGCTCCCACCGCCGCCGCCGCTCCCGGCTCGGAGCCGCCTCTCGGCTCCCCTGCTGCCGACGCTTTTCTTTCGGATAAAGTTGAGGTCCTTTCTCGTATTGCTGCGTTTCCTGGAGCCTTTCGGGGCTGGACRGTGCTCTCCCTCGGCCCCAGCTCCGCGGATCCTCCTGCGCTGCTCCAGCGGATCGTTGCCGTCCCTCCGGGCAGTCCGAAGGAGCCCGGGAACGGCCCTTCCCGGCCGGCTCGTCCGCGGCTGGCGGCGCAGGGCTGGGAGCAGCCGCTGCTCGCGGAGCCCCGGGAGGGGAGCTGGGGCTGGGGACCCTTCGCCTTCATCACCCCGCGGGGCCGCCGTGCACGGCGCTGGCCGCGGGCGTCGGGCAGCGCGCGGCTCGGCCGCCGTCGCGGAGCCGGGCGGCAGGACGCCCCGCGTCCCCGGAGAGCCGCCTCCCCGGGGCAGCAGCCGGGGCGAGGAGCCGGGGCGAGGAGCCGGGGCGAGGAGCCGGGGCCGCCAGCGGCTCCAACGCCTCGCTCCGCTCCCGTTTTCCTCTTTCCAGCGTGTCGGAGGGGGAGAAGGCGGAGTGCCTGCGCCATCGTGGGGCTGCCGCGGGAGCTGCGCGGGGCGGCTTACCCCGCGCCGGCGCTGGGCTGCCYGAATTTCTTCCCCTCTTCCCCACGCACTTCTAACGCACCGAAACCTGTTGCACGCACTCGCTGCGGGCTGGCGTCCTGGGGCCGCCGGAGACCCGGCAGCCGCGCTGGGCTCCGGCACACGCCGCGCCGGCACGAGCAGCCCCGTGGGGCTCCCCGGGTGGATCCCGCTGAGGAACCGCCAGCTGCCAGCTCCCCGGCCGGTTCTCCGAGGGGCGACCCGACCGCGGGGCTCGGGCGTCCTTCGCGCCTCTCCGAGCCTCGGTCTYGCGCATCCCGGGCCGGCTCCGGGGGGAGAGCTGGGCTCCGCGCCGGGGCGGCTCCCCGTGTCCCTGGATGCCCAGGTYGGTGCCCGGACGCCCGCGCCGCACGCGGGTGAGGGGAAGCTCGCAGCACYGCGGCGCGGGGCTTTACGGGATGCCAGGAGTTTCTGCTGGTGCTGGGGACTCGGAAGGAGAGCCGTGGCTCCCCGCCGCGACGCCGCAGCCTCCCGGGAACGCCGCTTCCCGCGCCGTCTTGCGCGGACGCGCTGCCGCTTAGGCTGCGCCCGAGCCGGGTTCCCGGCGCCCTCACGGCGCGTCTCTCCTTCCCCCGCAGGCATGAAGCGGCCGCTGAGCCCCGCGCGCAGCCCCGAGCCCGGGCCCCGGGCGGCCGAGCCGGCGGGCTGCCCGCCCGAGCAGCGCTCCAAGCGCGAGAGGAAGCAGCAGTCGTTCACGCTCTGCGAGGTCTGCAACATCCAGCTCAACTCGGCCGCCCAGGCGCAGGTCCACTACAACGGCAAGTCCCACCAGAAGCGCCTCAAGCAGCTCGACAAGGGCAAGGTGCCGGCGGCGCAAGGTAAGAGCGCGGCGGCAGCGGCGGTCTGGGGCCGGCCGCTCCGTGCGGCGCTGCACGGCATGGCACAGCACGGCACGGCACGGCACGCGGCGTTCCCCGGCTTCCCGGGGACGCTCCTCGGCAGCCGTCCTGTCCGCGACTTGCRGCGAGGCCGAAGCGCGGGGGCTGCGGCTCCCCGGGTTGTGCCATCGGCTCCAGATGCTGCTCGAATCCTGATGCCGAGGACTAAGGGTGGACTGCTGCTTTTGGGGTATTTTTTTAAA
>NW_028186445.1:302266-304387 GCF_003343005.1 Rhea americana
CCGTCCTCTGCCCCCCGAGCGCCGCGCTCCCCGTCTTGTTTTCGCGTTGCGCAGCGCTACGGAGGGGCTTAGCTGCCAAACACAGGCAATAACGAGCATCGTTACAATTTATTAACTCTATGCCAGAAAGAGCCCCAACTAAAAAACAAATCATTGTTCATTAGGCGTTTTCTTGCAAGGCAAATCATAGATTTCTGTTGTCTGATGCTGAATTGCAGCACAGGCAGCAATTACGTGTTGGATGTCCGCAGATGAAAGATGCTTTCGTGTTGCAGATGCCGGTTCACATCCAACTGGGTCAAGAGTGATTTAATTACCGCCTGTGATTTTTCCAGGGTGGCCAAGCTATTGGCGCCGTCAGCTCGGTTTGGAGCGCTGTTTGCGCCCCCCAGGCAGGAGCTGGGCCCCGCTAAAGCCCCCGGCACCCCGGGATTTGCTCCTGCCCCCCAGCCCCGTCTCTTCTAGCGTCCCCCAAGAGTCGCGGCTGCGACGAGCCGGAGGAGGCACCGAGCGTTCGAGCCCCTTCGGCGCCTCCCCCCACCCCCAGCTGCTTCGAGCGCCGCGCTGCAATATCCTTTTTTCCTGACAAAGGCGCAGAGCTCAGGTTTCCCCAATTAGCTGCCGAGACGTCTGCGCTCGTTTCCGCGGAGCGCTGCGACGAGCAGAGAAGCGGGGCGCCGGGCGCGGGGGCCGCCGGCGGCAGTCCCTCCCCGCGCCCCCGCCGGCTCCTCGTGGTTTTGCCTCGTGCAAACGAAGCGATGCAGGTGCGGGGCAGAGCCGCCCCGCGGCCGCTGCGCCCGGCGCTTGCTCGGCTGCGGCAAGCTGCTCGGAGCCGGCCGGCGAAACCTCCCCGCAGCCTTTTGCACGGACGTAGTAGCGCGGGTTTATAGTTTTTGCCTGGGCTGGTCTAGCCCTGCTGCTGGGCCAGTCCTGAAAAGCACCCTGCGCTCCATCTGGGAAAGCAGTCGCCTGGCTTGGAGAGCGGCTCGGAGGAGGGGGAGTCCGCGGGCTCTGACCTTGAGCGGTTGCGCCGGGCGCCTTATCGCCGTATGTGATCCCGTCCTCACGTGTCTCCGGCACCCAATATCCCAAAGGTCAGCTGCCGAGAGCGCTTCCTGCCCGCCTTCTCCCGGCTGCTGCTTGCTCTCAGATCTCTTTAGCTGTTGATTACCCAGAAAAGAGGTGCCAATTCAATTTTTCTTAATTTTGTTTTATGCATGGAGTCACTTAATTGCCCTTAATAAACAGGGTGATGCTCCGTGGCGCTTCGTCTGCAGTAAAGCCCAACGCATTGATTTAAACAACAGCAAAGACGCAGGTTTATAGCCTAACTGGTGAACGGCAGCCTTGAAGATTTGCTTCATTTGCTGCTCAAACCCCGTTCTTAAAAGCTGCAGCWCCGGAGCTGAGCGTACCGGAGCTGCGCGCCGCGTCCCCGTTCGCCCTCACCCGCGCGGGCCGGCGGCGCGCGGAGCCGGGCACGGGCCGGAGAGAGCCCGGGCGCCGTGCCGGCACCCCGGGGTGCTGCGGAGGGGGAGCCGCTCCCTCTCTCGTTCCTGCCGTAATTTGTTGCTTTCCTGCTTTGGGGACTTTTCTGAGAAATCTGACAGGGAGAGCGCAGGGTACAGCTGGCCCGAGAGACGCGCTCGCAGCGCTCGTCTGCCCGGCACGCCTGAGCGGGCCGCTGACTGTAACGCCGGCTGGCAGGGTTAGTTATGGATATCAAGGMAAAAAGAACAGTTGGGAGCGCAAGGGAGCGGCGGGCGAACGGGGAAGGGCGGCAGCGGGCCTCGCGGGAGGAGCCGCGGCGCTTGCCCTCGTCTCGATCCTGCGCTCGTCCCCTCGCTGCCCCGGCTGCTCGTCCCCGGGCGCCCGCGGCTCTCCTCGTCTGGAGGTCGCGGGGGCCCGACGGCCTCGCTGCGCCGCGGCGGCACAGGCTGTGCCCTGGTTTTCCCAGSGTTTCTCTTGCTTTGTTTTCTCCCTCCCCTCCATCTGGTTGCTTTGGGGGATCCTCGGTAACCGCCCAGAATTTCCGCCCCGGTTGGGCTCTGCAGCGGCCGGCTGGGGACTGTGGCCCTGGGGGGGCCGCAGCGTGCGCACAGGCAGCGCGTCCTGCAGTGC
>NW_028186445.1:304837-308160 GCF_003343005.1 Rhea americana
CGTGCGTGGGTGGTGCATCCCGCAGCACGTACACGCAGCCGGGCAGGTGGGCCCCACAGCTCGCCTCGGGGCAGAGGCCGTGCTCCCGCCGGGGAACCCCACGCCGGAATCGGCTCGCTTCCTTCCGCGGCTGCGTGCTCCCCGGCAGCRCTGCGTGCTTAGCGCGAGCTAACGGCTGCGTTCGTTCCTGGGAGCGTTCGTGCCGCGTAGGCAATGACCTGGTGCTCGTCTGTTAATCTGGAGAAAACTTTCCCTTTATAAATCCCCTGGAAATCCCCCATTAACTCACCCCTTCACCAAAGCCCTGCTGTTCAGCTCCTCGTGGATTAATAAGTGCATTGTAATTAATCCCTGATTTTATTGAGTCGGTAACTTCAAATAAAAAATAAATCGATGAGCTATTAACTTTTGCTGGCGGGATTTGCTCTGCCCAGCGCTTCCTCGCGGAGCCTCCTGCACTCCGCACGTTGCTTTCAGATCAGGGATTGAGGGGGACTTTCTTTTTTTTTTTTATTACATGTTTATTTTAAGAAACACCCTCAAAACTCGAGCTGCCCTCCCAGAAGCGAGGCGGAGAAGCTTTTGCGCGGCGCCGGGGGGAGCAGCGCAGCCGTGGCCCGCGCCGGCGGGAGCCCGGGCAGCCGGCGGCGGCGGTCCCCGCGCCTCGTGTACGCGGTGGTGCCGCAGAAGTGGGGTTTTTTCCCCAAACCTGGAGGAAAACACCTTGGGTTGCTTCTAAGCACCGTGTTTGGTGATCTGGTTGTCCTTAATCTTCGATTCTGCTGATTTTTCTGATGATTTTCTTCCCTTCAGTTTGCTGCCGAGTTGCAACAGCGGCGTTTTGCGGCCACTTAGCTCGGGGGTACGTCACACGTGACCTTAATTAGCAGCGGATTAAGAGCGGGGAGCGGGCGAGGGTGTTTCGGCTCCGCGGGTAGCGTCAGCTCGCGGGTCTGGAGGGGGGAAGCCCGGGGGGGGACGGGAACCGCGGCGGGTCGCGACGAGCGTGCGGCGGCTCGCCCGGGAGCAGCCGAGCGCCGCGGCGGCGGCGGTTCCCGCGGCTCCTCTCCGCGCCGCGCACGCTCCCGGAGCAAGGAGGGGAAACAGGGGTTTAAAAATAAAACGGGGAGGGCGGAGGTAGGTAGAAGGGCCGAGCTGAATCAGTGCGAGCGGAGATTTGTGGGTAGCGCAAGGCTGTCACTGCGATTTAGGGTCGGCTGGTTAAACTGTTTTATGTTCCCAGACAGTAAGTCGTAAGCAATATAAAATTTCCCATGAAGAGAAGATCTTCCCCAGCCATGCTTTATGTCATTTTTCTCAGGGTGATCTCTCCTTTTTATAGCGCGATGCTATCGCAGCATGTTTATGCGGAGGGCGAGAGCCGCGTCCCCGTGATTCGAGCAATCGCAGCAGCCGCAGCGCCGGGGGCCGCTTTTCCGCCCGCCGTCTCCGGAGGGGAGCGCGGAGGGCAGCGCCGGCCGGGGCTGCGGGGCACGGGCCCCGCCGCGCAGTCCCCCCGCGGCGGCGGCGGCGGCTCTCGAGGGCTGCGCCGGCCCCCGGGGAGTAGAAATACTGGAGGGGGAAGGATGAGAATTTTGAGAAGGCAAATTTAAACCGCTTTTTCAAAGCAAATCTTTACTAAAACGGGGGGAATTGATGTTTTAGCACCTTACCCTGCAACAGAAAGGGCCCTTAGGCGCACAGCTCCTGCCGCTGCTTGGAGCCGCGGCTTCGGGAAGGGCAGCGCTGCTCTCCCGGAGCAGCGGGGATTAAAGCAGAACGTCTTTGCCGAGAACCGAGACTGGAGGCAGGGAGACGAGCCCAGGCGCCCGTCGCGGTCGAGCTCGGCCGCGTCCCCCGGCGCCTTCCAGCGCCAGCGACCTTCTCCGCGGATAAGCTTCATCCTTAGCTCCCCTAGTTTACTTTGCTCTTTTTATATGAGCAAAGCAGGATTTTTCATCAGGAACGCATTTTTTTTAACTCCTAGCTATTTTTTATTGCTAGGAGGGGGAAAAAAAGAAAAAAAGGATTTTCTGTTTTGCTTTGTTTGCAGGATGAAGCTTGGCTCAGCTCTGGCCGCCAAGCGGGTTGGCGCTGCCGGCGCTGCCCGGGCTGCCCGGCTCGGCCCTCGTGCTCGCTCCCCGTTTGCCCGGGGATCACCGGGATGGCGGAGGGCCGACGTATCCATGCTGCACGCAGCCGGCCGGGGCGGCGGCACCGACGCTGCCTTTGGAGGATCGCTGCTTTCCGGGGCGCTCGGGGCTCCGCCGGTGCCGTGCCCGGTGCGGGGCTGGCTCAGCCGCGGTGCGGGCAGCTCCCCAGGCAGGCGGTCGCTCGTCGCTGGGAGTTGCGCTCTGAAATCTCAGCTCTCACCCGGTGTCCCGCAGGTCTCGGCATCGGCCGGGTCCCGGGGGACGTGCGCTGCCGGCGCTGCCGTCTTTGCATGGGAACCCCCCCCGGGGGCAAACGTGGCCCTTAAAATATGTTATCTTAATCCCGAGCAAACTCGGGAGCACGAAAGGTCAGCGCCCGGCTTCCTGGCCTGCCGGGGATCAAACACTGGCGTTTTGTTCCACGCCTGAGCCGTTCCGCTTGTGACGGCGGCTCAAATTACAGAGCAGGAGGAAAAACGATACACCTCCCTCAGGTGTATCGGTCCTGATCCTATCTGGCATCTTTCACCCCCAAATTATACCCTAAATCCTCYGGGAACAAAGTCAGCCAGAAAGGGCCCTGCAGGCCTCGCTGAGCTGGGACGGGGGGGCTTCCTGCCCTGCCTCTGTCCCTCGCCCTCCCCTCCCGTAGTTGTGTGGTTTTGCCAGATTCTGCTGGAGTTTGCTGGGCTGCTCCCACCCTGCCGTGGGAAGCCAAGGCTGGAGCCACCCGTCCCCGTTGCCTCACAGCCAGCAGGAATCTTGGCGCTGAYTTCAGTAGGTTTCAGAGTAAACGCTCCATGGCAGCTCCCGCTGTGTGGCATCTGTCTTTGCAAAGTGCCTGAGTAAAATCAGCGACTCTAGGCAGAGCCAGCGTCCGAACAGGGCCCGACAAGCCCGTAGCCGGGTCTGCTGGCGCCTGGGAAGGCGGCAGGGTGCGAAGGCGGGATGCGCGCTGGGGCCGGGGAGCGCTGCCGCCATGCCGGGCGCCGCACGTTGCTCTCGGCAGCGCGGCGGAGCAGCGCCGCGTTTGCCCCGGCAACGCCGGGGCTCCCGAGCGGTTTCCTCACGCTGCCCCTGCTCCTCCTCCTCCTCCATTTCGCTTTGCGCCGTCGCTCGCCTCTGCGGCGGGCGCCTCGCGAGCGGGCTTGCCGCGGCAGGCCGGGCGCT
>NW_028186445.1:309742-315700 GCF_003343005.1 Rhea americana
GCCGGAGCCCCGGGTTTCGGCCAGCTTGGCGGTGGCGACGGCGCCCGAGCGCGGCCGGGGCTGGCCCCGCGGCGCTGCCGGCAGCGTCCCTTCGCGAGGCTGCTGCCAGGGGCGTTCGCGGAGTTCCTTGAGCTGGGAAATTTGAAATAAATCAAGGTGCAAGTTGTTCTTTTTCTTAAAAAAAAAGAAAGAAAGAAAAAGAAACAACAGGAAATCTGGTTGCCTCTTAATTTGTGGGTGGCTCTGCTAAGGCTCCGGAGAGAAGGGTATCTTCTTCCCCTTTGCAATTTTGGCCAAARACTTGGCTCTCGATATTGGGAAAGCATTGATGTGGGCTATTTTCTGCCCGGAGGGAGCTGCAAAGGGCACAGTGTTGAAGGAGTCCGGGCTGGGGAAGGGCTGGCTGCTCGCGTGCACRCAGACGCCGGTGCACCTGCGGGGTCCCCTCTGCACCCTGTCCTGCGCCCACGCTCAATTGCCAGCGCTCGGTTTTCCCCTTTCCAAGCAAAGCAGATCCTTATTGCTTTTTCTATTTCCGTCCTGCTGGAAAGCCCGTGTAAAGAGCTGCTCTTTTGCTTTGAATTGACTCAGCCTTGTCTCGTACACCCACAAAACGGTCCCTCCCCTGCCCGACCGCGCACGCAGCCTGCTTCCTCGGCTCCCAGCCTCCTAATCCTAATTACTTATGGGATTCAAGCTGAGTTTGATTCACTGCATCTTATTGATTTTTTCCCAGGGCTGCAAAGAGAGAAAGAAACAGGTTGCACGCTGACATGGCTTTATTTTGTCCTTGCTTTTCATTTGGGGGTCGGCTTTGACTTGTGTGCCTCCTCCGGCTCTGTTTTGCCTGCTGCACCCACCACGTAAACGGTTCATGCTTTTCATGTGAAATGAGGTTAGGTGGGGAGAGGCGAGGCGGCAGGCAGCGCCTTTGAAGAAAAYGCAGTTGAAAAGCTTGCAGGGCTCCGCGTTGCTGTTGGTTTTCTGTTGTTCCTTGGCTCTCCGAGGCTCACCGAGTTGAGCTGCAGCAGCAAATGAAGTGTAACGCTTGCTCTTGGACCCTGTGCTTGCTCAGGCACAGATTTGGGGCTGGCAATTTCGGTGCTTTTATTATTGTCAGCGTTAACTTTCCCCCACGCTGTTACAGGAATGGCACGGCTTTGCGGGAGACATTCGAGAACAGCTTTTTGTGTGATGTCTGTGCCTTTCCCTAATGCTGGCAAACACAAACAAGGAGCGCTGGGCACGGCCGTGCGGGGCTGCTGCTGTTTGCATGCATGCATGCATGCACACGTACGCACACATACGTGCACGTATGTGCGTGCTCCTAGGCGCCTGTGTGCACACGTCCGCGTGTTGTAACGTATTGCAGGCGCCTGCTTGCTAATATCCAGTTTTGCRAGAGCAGCAGGTCCAGGGAAATCACGGCTGTTACTAACCTGGCATCTGCCAAGGGTTGTCTGCGGTACCTTTATTTCCTAGCTCCAGCCTTGCTTGTCAGCTGTCCTTCATATACCGCTTTAATTTTTCTAATAGTTTGAAACATAATCTTTTCTCCGCGAGCTGTGTCCCTGGAACATGTAACAGCAGTGCTCGAGATAGTTATCTACAATACTTGTCAGGCAAAGTGAGTTAAAAAAATAAAAATAAAGCATAGCTTGCTTTTAGCCATGTGGTTTCAGATATATAAGAAATGTTGTAAAGCCACTAATACTTTAATTTTAAGCTTCAAAATGCAGCATAGACATAAATAGATGCATTTCTGTGTGTGTATGCGCAGATACAAATGCAAACCGTGYCCGCTGTCAGAGCAGGATACTTTGTCCTACGTTACTCTTTCTCGGTCTCTTTTCTTTCTGCTTTGCCTCTGTGGAGGTTTCAGACTCCCATCTCAAATAGCGAAGCAGTGAGAATAAATTCGTTGCCAGCAATCTCTCTCGAAATCTCGCCGTTGTGTAGTGTTGCATCCGTGCAGGAGTTTAATGGCATTCCTGGTGCCGACTGCGCTGGGGAGCCGCGAGTTTCCGAGGAAAGCCTGGGGCTGACGCTGGGCTCAGGAGAGCGTTTGCTGCTGCAAAGCGTATCYGCGTTTTGGTTGCTCCCTGGCAAGTGTCTGATGTCTTCTTATTTTCCCCTTACGTTTTAAATGCCTCACCAGGAAAAAGAGTGAAAACACCACAATGTCCCAAACAGCAAAATGTTCAGAATAAAGAAATGTTATTTTCATAAGATGTTGTAGCACCGCAGGACCTGTCCTTAACACCGTTATCAGCCTGGATGCAAGCGGTCCTTATTAGCCCCATGTGACTGCTAGCACCAAGGTTATAAACACAAAACCCTCGAAATTCCTTCCTGGTGCACAAGTGCCTAGCTGAGATTTAAACAAGGATTTTGTATCCCTTGTTTTTTGTTGGCATTGTCGAATTGCCGCGCTTTACCGACGCGGAGCAGCGAGGGCCGCGGGTTTGTCCCGCCTGCTCCTGGGGCTGGCGGCGGCCGGGCGGCCGCGGGCCGGAGCCGGAGCCGGGGCGGTTCGAGCCCGGGGCCGGGGGCAGCCGGGGCCCAGGGCACCGCAGAGCCCCCGCCGCCTCCTTCCTGTCCTAGCTCGACCGCTGCGCTCGGCTCTGCGGCGCCTTCCTCAGCGGCACGGTGGAACTTGGCTGTTTCTGAGGCTGTTCGGGGTGACTTTTCCTGCAAACGCAGCCGTTGCGTTTGGTCCAAGGGGGCTTGCTCTTGGAAATGGCCTGGGGGAAACATCTGTTCACCGACTCCAGGCATCAGGCGCACCCCGGGGAGGCTCGGGGGAGGCTGTCGAGCTGGCGTCCCTCCGACAGCCTCCCCGGGGGTATTTTTAGACCAAGCAGCCACCTAATCCYGACCTCCCGTGTGATGTGGGCTCACAGTTTCGCTGTTTCCTTTGTCAAGACAGGAATATAATTTACAGCAATATTTTTTAACCATTCTTAGTTACCCCCCACCTTGCTGGAGTGACAGATTGCTACCCGTATTTCAAGGAGACGTGGCCTTTCCCGGAGGCTCTGCGCGCGCGATGCTCCCGGGAGCCTGCCGGCGGCTGCCGGGCCGGGACCCGCTCCCGGCCGGCCCCTCCGAGCGCCCCTCCGGCACCGCGGCCGGTGCTCGCCGCGGGGGCCCGGGGCTCACCAGCTCGGAGCCTTCTCCTGCGCCCTGAGCGCAGAGGGACGTCGGGACGAGCAGGTTGGCTGTGCCCCTCCGTGGCTGCGTTGGCACGGTCTGGGTAGGAGCGGTGGAAACGGCACCAAAATACTAGCAGTAGGGAGAAAAAAAAAAAAACACTCATTAAAAATAATGACAGATGTGTGTCCGCTTCCAAACATCGAGTATGACCAGCCTGGCTTCAGGGCAGGCGCGGGGCAGAGCCGCGTGCTCCTGCAGCAGCGTCGCGAGCCCGCGGCCGGGGGGGCGAAGGGCCCTGGCCTTCGGAAGAGGGGGGAGGGCGGGGGCAAAGGGAAAAACGCGATGGTTTGGGGTTCGGAAGCGGCCTGTGCTCCCCGGCCCTCGCGGCACCAGGCTGCGACCCTGCGTCCTGCCCGTTCCCGGGCTCTTTGCAGCCGGCGCTGGGGCTTTTCCCGTGTGGGCACCCCCCGTGGGCACCCCCCGTGGGCACCCCCCGTGGGCGTCCATCGCTTCTCGGCCCGCCGTCCCCGGGGCCGCGGGGCTGCCCTGCTCCGGGAGCCCCTTAGCTTGCTGCAGCCCGGAGAGCTCCCCGGGGCGGTGCCGGAGCAGCCCTCGGAGCGTCTTTGCTGCCTTGTCCCTTCTGCCCGTCGCTCTCTAGCCGTGATGAGCTGGACTCAGCTGTGATTTTTCTGATTTGTGATTTTTTAAATGATGCTCAGGATGAAGGCTGAGCCCAGGGGCCGCAGGGAGACTCTGCTGGGGGGGGGCACCACACAATGCCCGTTTCCAGCTAATTTGCTGGCACCAGCGTGGCGCTGAGCTTTGCCGTGGTAAGGGCAGGAGATGGGGCTTCGGGGGGCAAGAAAAGGGGATGCAGCTGCCCTGGGCCAGCGGCCTTGGGAACGCGGCAGCGCTTCCTACCCGCTCGGAGAGCACGAGTCGCCCCCGGGGAGCAGAGTGCGGTTTAAAACCTTAGTGCATAGAAGAGAAAATCTCATGAAATATGTTTGGGCTCAAGGACTTAAYATCTTTCTGGGCAGTACAGTCGGGTTTTCAAGCTCTTCCATTCAACTTTCTTATGGCTGCAAAGAAATTAGGGGAAAACCGGYCCCGGGGCTGTGCGGCGAGCGGAGCTCGGCTCCCCGCCGGCCGYGCCGTCGTCTCCGGGCGCCTTTGCTCCTCGAGGGCTGTGCGTGCGGACGGGGCCGCGGCTCAGGGCCGTGGCGGGCGCCGCCGTGCCGCGGGGACGGCGAGCGTGCTTGTGCAGCTGGGTCATCTGCYCGCAGGGCTCGCGAGGCGAGTCGTGGAGGGAAAAGATAGCAATGATTAAATCTGATCGAGACCTTTGCTGCTGCTGAGGAGCAAGCGGGAATGTTTCCCTTTGCGTTCCTTTAGAAAGCCTCTGACGTGCTGCAGGGAAGCAAGGGCGGCAGTGCTTGCAAGGGTCAGGAACGTCCTGCAAACGCCRTCCAAAAACCCTGGTAAAAGCGGTGCTTCCAAGAGAAGCATCAACGTACGCAGAGCTGCCTGTCGCGCACCGGCTTCCCCCGTGCCCTGCGCCAGGGCCCTGCCGAGCTCGCTGTGCCGGCTCGAGCCGCRGTGCCCGAGCCCTGCTGCTTGCGGGCCGCGGTGCAAGCAACGCGGGTTTTGCCCGATGCACGCTCATTTTCCAGCTTTCTCGTGGGCCTCAGCTCACCTCTCCGCTCTCTGGATGAGCAAAACGCCCGCGTGGTTCTGGCCTCGTCCGTGCACGGACGGGGATGCTGCTGGCTTGGCGGCTTTTTGTACATCTCAGCAGTGACTTTTGCACTGACTTTGCCGCCCGGGAGGTTGGGGAGCGGCGCGGCGCCCCGGGCCGGGACCGCGTCCGCTCGCGGGGCCGCTGCGAGGCAGAGCCGAGCCGCTCGCTTGCGAACCCTGCGGGAGCGCGCGCCGCCAGAGCGGAGCCTGCCCTCGGCGTCCTGGGAGCGCGGGGAGCTTCGCTTGGCCCCGCAGCCCCGGCAGCCGTCCGAGTCCTCCCCGCGGAGGTTCCCCGGCCCCGTCTCCCCGTTTGCTCCCGCGAGGCCCTGCGACCTGCCGGCGCGTCCTGGCGAAGGGCTGACGTCGGAGTCGAAGCTGCTCGTAAGCGATTACGGAGGAGCTTACGGGGAGGGGGGACCCTCACCGCACAGCAAAACCGCACAGCAAAACCGCACAGCAAAACCGCACAGCAAAACCGCAGCGCCATTAGCAGCCCCCCCGGCTCAGCGCCGGCGGCTGCCCGGTGACCCGGCACCCGGCTCCTGCCTTTCATCCGCCGCCACCGCCGATGCTTATCTGCCGCCCCGGCGTCCCCCTGGGCCGCTGCGGCCGCGGCTCTGCCCTCCTCCTCCTCCTCCTCCTCGGGGCCTTCCTCGGCCCCGCGTGAGAGTGCCTGCCCCCCCCCACTGATGACCTTCGAAGTCCTGCTCCGAGAGCTGCAAAACGGAGGCTGGGAAGGGCTCGTGCCACAAAACTCATTAAAAGCACTAAGTCCTTTTCCTCGCTTGCATTAGCACGACAATAAATAGTGCATATTTTCGCCCTTGAAATCCCCGGTCTCTGGTTTCATCGAGCTCCCGTTCGCCTTAGCGCGAGCTCGGGGAGCCAGGCAGGAACGTCCTGAGCCCGAAAAGGAGCCTCTTGCCGCAGGATAAGTCATCGAGGAGCCTAAGGAGAGAGGAACGCGCGCCGCCCTGCGCTTCGGGGCAGAAGCCTTGCAGCGGCCGGGCCGGGGGGGAGCGCCGCTCGCCGCCCTCCCCGCGGACCACCGCCGCCGCCGCC
>NW_028186445.1:316065-324458 GCF_003343005.1 Rhea americana
CTGGGAAGTGTGCAAGCCCCTCAGCCCCGAGCTGATGGCAGCGCTGAAGCGGTAGGTATGTGCAGCGGGAGGGAGGCGCACGGGGCCGAGCGCGCCGCGCCGGGGGCTGCGCGCCGCGCCGCTCCGAGCGCCCGCAGAGCCTTTCCCGGGGATGGAGCCGGGCGGGCGTTGGAGCGACCTGCGCTCTGGGCTGTCGGGCTCGTTTACGTTGCACGTCAGGGAGACGCTCGTTGTCTTCAGAAATAAACGCTGCCCAAACTTCCTTGCAGGCAGCGCTGCCGCCAGGGCTGAGCGCGCTCCCGCGCCGCGCCGAGCAGACCGGGCACGGCGTCGCGGCCGCTGCCGAGCTCTTTGCCCCGCTCCCCGGGCGGMCGCGGCCGGGCGACGCTCCCGCAGCTGGGAGCGAGGGGGAGACCCGCTCCGCGGCCGGGGGACGGGACGGGACGGGACGGGTCGGCCCCTCGCCCGGCGCCGCGGCGGAGCCCGCCGGCTCCCGCGCCCGGCAGACTAACGGCTCTTTTTTTCTTTCCAAGGCTTTTCGATGGAGCGAGTCCCCCGACGCTGCCGTAGGTGGGAAGGGCCGCGGGGCTGGCAGGTGGCAGGGCACGGCGCGGGGCGGGGGGGAGCCGCTCGGCCCCCGGACGGCACGGCACGGCACGGCACGGGGAGCGGCCTCGGGAGAGGCGCTGGGATGCCGGTGCCGCGCGGGGCGCGCTCCCCCGGGGACGCCCGGCAGGCGCTGGGCCCTCGGAGGAAGCGCTCGCCCGGACGCGCCCCGGCGGGGGCCCTTGCACGGCGGCCCCATCGCGGTTCCCGGGGCGCTGCTCCGTCCCGAGGCTCCGGGCTGCGGAGGAGCCGCAGCCGTGCCGGCATCCCCGGTTGGGGCGCGGAGCCCTGCGTCTCGCTGGTCGCACCGTGGCGAGGAGGTGCTGCCTCCAGGTGCTTTGCTCCTGCAAGCAAACACACAGTTGCGCTGAAGAGAGTAAAAGCACCACGGGAGGGAATCCACACTCCTGCTGCAAGCCCCAAACTCTGTGTTCCCCGCGGTCCGGAAGAGAGCTGCCATCTGGGCTGGAGTTTCTCTTCGCTTCCTGGAAACGTGTAACGCTGGCTGGTCGGAGCCAAGCTTTGGAGTAGCACGATCCTCATCCGGCCTCTCYGGTGCGCCTGGGACAGCACCCGGGGACGCCCGTGCCTCTGGGTTGGGGCTGCCCCCTCGGAGCACTGATCGGTGCCGGGGGCGGCGCGGGGCAGGGCCCCTCGGCTCGGTGCCCCGCGTCCCGCGCCGTCGCTGTCCCGGCTCTCCGTGGCGCTCGGCGGCCGAGCAGCCCTGCCTCGGCTTGCCCGGCACGTCGGGGCTCCCCCCGCCCCGGTCTGGGATGCTCCTGGGTCTTCCCAGCCCGGATGAACGAGCTGCGAGCACGGCTCCAGGAGTCGGCGTGCTGCTCCGACTCCGCAGTCATGAGGTTTTCTGTTTCTTCATGATGATCGTGCAACAGCTTCCGTTCTTGGGGGCTTTGTTCTTCTCAAATCCCGAATCCCTTGTGCGTTTCTCAGTGAGTTACACTGAGAATTTCCTGTCTTGCATTGGTGACTTGCTGCTGAATATCCATTTTTTTCTTTTCCTCCCTTCTCGGTTCTTCCTCTCTTTGCCCCCTCTGTACTGAGTGCCTCCCATCGCCTTTCTCAAGATGAAGCTTGGTTTTTTCGATCCAGTTCATGGAAGAATGCAAGGATCGAGCTAAGTGGGGCTTAAGTGTATGCATGGAGTTAAGCAGGTGCTTAAATACTTCAGCTAACTGGTTTAAATATGYGCTTTGTAGTCTCAGAGCTTCAACAGATGTTCTGGAAAGTCCTGGCTTTCCCTCTTCCTTCCTGGAGGGTTCCTGGAAGCGGCTCTCGGGCGCTTCCATGCTGGACTTGCCACASTTCTGGAAAAGGTGGTTGGCCAAAGCAGGTGCTCGGTGTCTGCGCCCCATGGTTGTTGTGGTCATGGGTAGTTGCCACCTTCCAGATGGAGATGAACCTGGGATCTGCTGGCAGAGCTCAGTGTGCAAGTTCTCCTTCAACTTCTTCACTTGCAGTAGTTGAATTTCGGGTTGTAGGTCTCTGCCAGCCCGGCTGGTTTTGATTGAAGCAGGAGGGAAGCGGGGGTGCGGAGCAGCTTTTCTGGGAGATCAGAAGAGCCTCTGACATCCAACAGGAATGATACGAGTCTGGGCCAGGCTGGTGGGCGGTAGCTGTGTTGACTAGCACGTGCTTTGCGGAGGGCACTGTCTGTGCCTTTGAGAAGCCGGCCGAGGTACAGCAATTTCCTGAGATAAGGGCGAGCAAGGAAATAATGACAACACACACCTGCATGCGCACACGAACCCCAGGCATGTGGTCTAGAGCTGGTCCTTGGCCACACTCAGCTCAAGACCTCTGGGCACTAGCCATGCACAGCAGTGAGTGCGGCGCTCTGGGCATTAGTGGAAAGAGACCCAAGTGCGATGCGAGAACCTGCCTTTGGCCTCCTTTCAAGGTGCTCCAAGCCCAGACGTGTCCCACTAGCTAGAACAAGGTTTCTAGACAGACGTACGGGAGTCTGGGGCCTGCCTCACCCCAGCGAGTCTGGGAGTGATGAGTGAGCCTCTGCAATGCGGWGCATTGGCTGTCCCTGGCTGTTCGGAGAATCAAGTGTTTTCTCCTCGTGAGGCTAAACACTCTGATTTTCAGATGTTTTGTCAAAAAACAGTTTTGGACCTTCCATATCTTCCGAACATCAGCTGTAGCCTGAAGGTTTGGTGTGATTGGAAGTGAATTTAGACAACCCTGTAATTTAAGAGAAGGGCCATGTGTGCATGTTAATCCCAGCACTGGTATCTGGAGCTGCTGAGGACAGCAAAAGAGGAGCTCAGTGGGAGGTCCTCCCCCAGCGCTGGGGCTGCTGCACAGTCCTGCCTCATCTGAGCACTCCTGCCACCATCGTGTCGTCGTTAGCCTGCAAGAATAAAAATATCAGCAAAGACTAAGGTTTGCGAGGGCCCTAATCCCTCTCCCCTTGTGTCTCTTTCATCTCCAGTCGAACCAGGAAAGTGGTAATAGACCTTCCTTACTAAATTAAATGTAGAGGCTGATCCTCCAAGGAGAGTTTCAGTTCAACTGTAGTGTTTGATTTCCCAGCCACAGCAATATGGTGCCTCCAGGGAAAAAGCCAGCTGGGGAAACTTCCAATTCCAATAAAAAGTGTAAGCGCTATTTCAATGAGCACTGGAAGGAAGAATTTACCTGGCTGGAGTTTGACTATGAGAGGAAACTCATGTTTTGCATAGAGTGTCGCCAGGCGTTGGTGAAGAACAAGCACGGTAAAGCGGAGAACGCCTTTACCGTGGGCACGGACAACTTCCAGCGCCATGCCCTGCTGCGGCACGTCACCTCCGGCGCTCACCGCCAGGCGCTGGCGGTGAACCGGGAGCAGCTGGCCTTCGAGGCGCGCGTCCATAGCCATCCAGAGCTGCGCTCGGTCATCAAAGTGGAGGTGAACCCCGCCAAGATCGCCATCCTCACCACCGTGTACTGGATGGCCAAGGAGGAGATCCCGGACGAGAAGTGCTCCTCCCTGCTCGAGTTCCAGAAGTTCAACCTGTGCCAGGCGCTGCTGACCTCCGAGCACAGCGAATACTACCACCCCAGCAGCGTCAGAGAGATGCAGGTGCGTATGCCGGGAGGGGGGCTCTGCCTTGCCGGTCTCCGCGGCCTCGCCGCCCCGCTGAGCCGCTGGGCGAAGCGGCGTCCAGGCACGCGCGGGAGCCCGGGCTGGAGGGACTCGGTGCTTTGCAGCACCGTCGCTTTGTCTTGCGTCGGGCGTCATCAGCGCGTGCTCTGGGGCTTTCCTGGCAGCTGCCTGGGCCAGGAGGAGCCCCCCGGGCTCGGCCCCCTCCGCGGGCGGCTGGCGCCCGCCCTGCCCTGCCCTGCCCGCGCGGGGAGCCCCGAGCCCCGTGCGTCAGGCAGAGCTCGCGGCCGGACCGCGATGCTGCTCCTCGGACGGACAAGTGCGTCCTGCGCGGCTACAGCACCTCTTCGGGGACCGGCTCCAGGGGACCCGGCTGCGCCGATCCCACCCGCGGCGCCGGCGGTTCGCCCGCTGTTTTCAGCAGAGGCTGATGGCAGCTTTCGCCGGAGGGAAGCCGCGTTTATCTTACAAACCCGGAGCGCTGGGGGTTGGAGGCGGCGCCGCGGTCCGGCGCCGGCAGCCTCGTGCTCGCGGCCGGGAGCCCTGGGCTCCCTCCACCCGCTGTCCGGGCGCAACAGGCTTCGCGGCAGCTTAGTGGCGAATATTTGAAGGATAAAAGCTCAAGAGCTCAATTAGCCCCCGAGTGCTGTGGGTTTTTCCTCTTTTGCCTTAAACGGAGCGATCAGAAAGATCAAGTAGCCAGAGAGTTTAGAAAGGATTTTCTTAATTTTACAAATGCTTCATGCCTGTTAAAATCAAATTAATTTTTTAGTGAATCTTGGCTGTTTGCCAGTCATTTTAGATATATAAAGAGCCTTATTTTACTGCAGATAGACTAAATCCATTAATTAGATTTCTCTGCCTGGAGTGCTACTTGCAGCATTTGCACACACGAAGGAAGTTTTCCGTTCAAACCAGGGGCATTTTAATGAGACGGGTAAAATGAAGTAAAGCAGAAAGATGCCATGACGTCCTCTTGCTGCTCCTACCTATGCTTTGTTTTTAAAACGTGAAAGTAATTAATGAAATTATAACTTAAGGAGGAAGTTTGGGGTCTCCTAATCAGCTCCTGGCACAGACCGGGTCTCAGGAGCCCCTGTGCAAAGGGGGAAGGAGAGGTTCAGTTCTGCTCAGGAAATACCTGCGGGCTGTTGAGGGTGTTCAAGCCTTGCTCAAGCCCGTGGCATTTAGCTGTGCTTTGTGCTGGGTGCAGATTTTGGTGCTTTCCTGAGCCAGAACCTTACCCTGATGGTTTGGATGCAGGCGAGGAAAAAGAGGAGGGAATACATTAACGTCCAGGAGGGAGCTGACGTGTGCATACGCCTTTTGGGGTGTTACGGGGCCAAAGTTACTTCTGAGATCTGTGGCCAMAACTCTAGTATAAAATGCCCTTGCTGTACTACTCAGCACCTGTGGTAGTTTTCAGTATTACACTCTRCACTTCGATGGAATAGATGGAAAAATGAGACCGAACAAGTTCTCAACTGATGTGGTAGGACATAGAAGCATATAATGCYTTTAAATAAGGTCCACACAGATACCGTCCTTAGCCCTTTTCCCGTGAACGTGGGCACGCTGTAGTCCAGTTCAAACAGCAGTGACCGTGGGCTTGCTGCGTATTTTAAGCTACAACTTGGGGAAGCGTTTTGACTCGCAAAAGGGTGCTAGAACGTGTTTAATTTTAGGTATATGTTCGAAAATCCAGTTCAAAAGTGCCTGTGTCCCGCTGACTTTCCCCARCTCCTAAGAAGCATCAGGAATAGAAAGCAGAATTTGTAGAATCCGTTTTTGAGGGCAATTCACGTGCACTTGAAGCTAAGCTCCTKCGGCTGCTGGGGGATCTTTGCTCCCACGTCAGCGAGTGGCTTTCTAGGACGGGAGCAAAAGCRGCTTCTCCTGCTCCGCGCGACTCGCCGCTTCGCGGAGCTCGCGAGAGCTCCCGTCGCGCGCCGCTTGCCGCCGTCGGGAGCCGGGCAGGAGCTTCGGGGCTGGCGCTGCCTTCGGGGAGCTCCGAGCGCCCTGCGCCTCCGGCGTGGGTCTGAAGTTCACTTGTGTTTCTCTTTCCCTCCCCTGCCCGCCTTCTTTAACTGGCCCAGGCAGCGATCGCCAAAGTCCTGCGCAACGAGGACAGGCGCAGGATAAAGGCCTCGCCGTTCGTTGGGCTGGTGGTGGACGAGACGGTGGACGTCATGGAGCACCGCAGCCTGGCCATGTTCACCACCACCGTCTCCCCCTGCAGCGGGCAGACCTCGGCCACCTTCCTAGGGAGCTTCGAGCTGCCCGCCAGCGAGGCCTCCGCGGTGGCGGGCAAGGTGGGCGAGGTGATGCGCTCCTTCGGCATCCCCACCATGAAGATCACCTGGCTCAGCGCCGACGGCGCCTCGCTGGGGGCCGAGCGGCTAAGCGGGGTGGGGACCGCGCTGACGTCCCTCTGCCCGCTCCTCACGGAGGTGCACTGCCTGTCCCACGGGAGCTCCCTGCTGCCGGCCGAGAGCGTCGTCACCGTTGAGTACCTCCAGAAATACGAGACTACTGTGGATGCCGTGTACAGGCTCTACTCCCGCTTCAAAGGGGAAAGCAACAGCCTGCAGGAGCTGCGGAGCGTCCTGGACCTCTGCGAGATAGACCTCGAGAGCCCCAAGACCATCCACTGGACTTCTATTTTCCCAGCTGTGGAAGCCATCGATGCCTCGTGGCCCACGCTGGTGCTGCTGCTGGAGAGCGAGGCGGAGCGGTCGCCCGTGGCGCTCAGCCTCTGCGAAGAGCTCAAGAAGTTCCAGTTTGTGGCATTCACCAAGATCCTCCTGGACGTCCTCCCCATCTTCCAGAAACTCAGCCGCTTCTTCCAGATTGAGGACTTTGACCTCTCCATCCTCAAGCCCATCGTCTCTGCCACGGCCACCACCCTGCAGGCCCAGAAGAGCGCCAGCGGGCAAAACCTCCAGGAGTTCCTCAACGAGATGAACGAGCACCCGCTGGATGACCGGGAGGGCGAGAGCCGGCTCTACTACAAAGGCGTGGAGCTGGCCAACTGCTCCGAGGTGCATCTGAAACACTTTGAGCACCTGAAGGAGAGCTACCTGGAGAGCGTGCGGGGCAAYCTGCTGGACAGGTTCCCCAGCAGCGTCCTGGAGGCCATCAGCTCCTTCTCAGCTATCTTTAACCCCAAGTGCTACCCCCAGTCTCTGGAGGACATTGGCAGCTATGGGGTCAGCGAGCTGAACTTCCTCCTGCAGGCGTACTCGCGGGTGGTGGTGAGCGAGAGGGCCGTCAGCGACTTCCCCCTCTTCAAGCGCATCGTCTTCAGCCTCAGCCAGCTGTCCTTCAAGGACCTCTGCGTCAAGCTGGTGTACAGCAACTCCGAGATGCACGAGCTCTTCCCGGACTTCGCCGTCCTCGCGGCCATCGCCCTGGCCTTGCCGCTGGGCTCCGTCCTGGCCGAGAAGATCAGCCGGGGCCGGGAGCTCCTGAAGCGCGGGCGGTCGCGCTGCGCCAGGGGCGAGGGGCTGTCCGACCTCATGAAAATCGCCATCGACGGGCCGGCCATCAGCGAGTTTGACTTTGCGCTGGCCGTCGAGTACTACGAGAGCATGCGGGAGTCCAGCTTCCTCGTGGCGCAGGTGAAGTGAGCGGCGGCGCGGGCAGGCGGACGGGCGGCGCGGCTGAGCCCGGCCGGCTCGGCGCCGGGAAGAGGCAGCGGGATCCCTTCGCCCAGCCGCGTCAGCCCCGCTCGCTGCCCCCCGAGACGCGCCGGCGCCGGCCGGGTTCGAGCTTCCTGGGGGCTTCAAGCACCTTCTTCCGTTCCAAGTTGTGACGAGCTTTTCCTGGGGGAGATGGAAGCAAATCTCACGAACTCGGATGTAACATTGCCTTTGCACAATGACACCCAGCAGCTTTTACTTAACACCCTGCAAAAATATCTGGTTTTTATTATCCTGGAGCCTCGAAGGAACGCAGAGAAGGCAGCATATCTTCCTAGCTCTGTGGCAAATCCAAAAATGCCTGGCAGTGTCTTGTTGATAYTCTTGCACACAGCACAAAATATTTTTGGCATTGGATCCGAGTCATGATCATTTCAAAAGCGAGTCATTTAGAGAATGATATTGTAATCATCAAGGAAATGGTAACTTTTAAATGCATCATTGTGTATATATTTGTATGTACATATATAAATATATATATAAATATATATATATAAAAAGATCTATCTTAACTTTGCTAGTGTTTAAAGTACAAAGATATTTAAAAGGACTTTTTTTTTGCAATGACAGAATAAATTATAAACAGGGGTCCAAAAAAGAAAAAAAAAAAGTGAATTGCTTGTCTTTTCAGAGTAGCATCATGTACCTAAGTTCCCTTTGCAGCGTAAGCTCTCTGCATCTTGCAGCCAAAGGAAGTCTTCTAACACGGACTCCTGGGGCGAGCTGGAGTTCCCTTTGGTTKAGGAGCGTTTTCTCTCCTTTTTTGCTCTCAGACGTTCCCTCCCGCGGAGCGACCGAAGCGCCCTCGAGCCGCGCGGCGGGCGGGCAGGGGCCGGGGGGCGCGGGGCTGCTCTCCCCGGCCCGGGCGGACCCTCCTCCCGCTTTCGCTTTGCAATAAAGTCGAAACGCGAGGCCGCGGCGCCGCGTCGTTCTCGCGCGCCGGCGGCCGGCAGAGCCTGTCCCCGCGCACGGGCGCC
>NW_028186445.1:325566-326731 GCF_003343005.1 Rhea americana
CGCGCCGAGCTTTTTATTTGGGAATTCGCAAATCTTTTGAACTCTGGATTTCAGGTTTTTATCTCCATGCCTGTATCGGCCTGGTTTCTGCTGGCAGTGAGTGTCGTATAAMACAAAACGGAAAGGAGAAAAAAGGGAGAAGGAGCAGTAGTAAGCTCCTGCCGGCCGAGAGGCCGACGTCGAGCCGCCTTGGCCGCATGCGCGTGCAGGTGCAGTGCACGGCGCAGTGCAGCACGGCACGGTGCAGCCCCGCTGGCACGGCACAGCGCAGTGCAGCGCGGTGCAGTGCAGCCCCGCCGGCACGGCATGGCGTGGTGTAGTGCAGCTTGGTGCAGTTTGGCACAGTGCAGCCCCGTCGGCACAGCAAGGCACGGTGCAGCACAGCACAGTGCAGCCCTGCCAGCACGGCATGGCACGGCGTGGTGTAGTGCAGCACGGTGCAGCGCGGTACAGTGCAGCCCCGCCAGCACGGCAAGGCACGGTGCAGCGTGGCACGGTGCAGCCCCGCCGGCACGGCACGGCACGGCGTGGTGTAGTGCAGCACGGTGCAGCGCGGTATGGTGCAGCCCTGCCGGCACGGCACGGCATGGCGTGGTGTAGTGCAGCGCGGTACGGTGCAGCCCCGCCGGCATGGCACAGCACGGCGTGTTGTAGTGCAGCACGGTGCAGCGCGGTACGGTGCAGCCTCGCCAGCACGGCAAGGCACGGTGCAGCATGGTACGGTGCAGCCCCGCCGGCACGGCACGATGTGGTGTAGTGCAGCACGGTGCAGCGCGGCACAGTGCAGCCCCATCGGCACAGCACGGCACGGCACAGCATGGTGCAGCGCGGCACGGTGCAGCCCCGCCAGCACGGCACAGCACGGTGTGGTGTAGTGCAGCACGGTGCAGCACGGCACAGTGCAGCCCCATCGGCACGGCACAGCGCAGTACGCTGCAGCGCAGCACGGTGCAGCCCCATCGGCACGGCACAGCGCAGTACGCTGCAGCGCGGCACGGTGCAGCCCCACCGGCACGGCACAGCGTGGTGTAGTGCAGCACGGTGCAGCGCGGCACGGTGCAGCCCCATCGGCACGGCACAGCGCAGTACGCTGCAGCGCGGCACGGTGCAGCCCCACCGGCACGGCACGGCACGGTGTGGTGTAGTGCAGCACGGTGCAGCGCGG
>NW_028186445.1:326913-329436 GCF_003343005.1 Rhea americana
CACGGCACAGCGCAGTACGCTGCAGTGCGGTACGGTGCAGCCCCACCGGCACGGCACGGCACGGTGTGGTGTGGTGTAGTGCAGCACGGTGCAGCACGGCACAGTGCAGCCCCATCGGCACGGCACAGCGCAGTACGCTGCAGCGCGGCACGGTGCAGCCCCGGGTCTCGCGGCCAGCGCGCGGGGAAGGTGCCGAGCAGCTGCCGAGGTGGGTTGCCGGCCGGGGGGGCCTCGCACCGGCGCTTCCCACCGGAAGGGCGGCGGGGGCAGAGCTCCGGTGCCGGCGCGGAGCCGAGGCCRCCGGGGAGTTTCCCAGCGGCGCAAGATCCTCTCCGACGGCGCGAAGCGCGATGCTGCGCGCGGCGCCGTTCCCATGCGAAGGCGGCTGCAGCGCGTTTTGACTCGGGCGTCGATTTTGAGCCCCAGGGTGTCCTGGGCCGCTTGGGTTGGGACGGCCCGGGGCGGGGGGCCAGGGTCCCCGCGAGACGCCCCGCTCGTGCTCCAGCGCCGCGAGCGAGACCCGCCTAAACCTCCTTCTCTTTCCGCTCCCGTCTAGGCCCGTCCGGACACAGCAGCCCCCTCTTAGCTTCGCTGCCGATCCCCGGGCGTCCCCTGCACCCCCCCTTGGACATCAAGCACTTTCTGACCTTCAGGCTCAACGGGACGTCGCCGCTCAACCTCTTCCCCAACTTCAACGCGGTGAGTCGCGGGGCTGGCGAGCGCGGCCGGGCGCCTGCCCCAAGGCGCCTTTCCCCCGCGCCGCCGGCCCCCGGGGAGCGGGGTCCGCAATGCCTCCCGCGCGCGCGCTGCCCGGGACCGAGGTTAAAAAGACGCTTCATTTTAACCAAGCTCAGCTGGCTTTTGCTCCTGGAATCGATAGTAATGAAGTAACTGCAGAGCGCAGTTCGTTAGTTTAAAATAATAGTTTAAAATAAATAAATAAGCGAAGGGAGAACGCCTGCGAGGACGCGAGGCGTCCGGCTGACGGCACGCGGCCCCGAGCTGGTGCTGGGCCGTCTCGCCGTCGCAGAATTTCTCTTGCTAGTTTGCACGGCTCAAGCGCCAGCCGAAGCCAGACCAGGCGCTTGGGCGGTGGAGCGGGCGCCCCGGCTTCGAGACCGGCCGTGCCACCGAGGTGCAAACCGTCACCGGGCTCTTCAAAGGCGGCCACGGAAATTACGCACCAAATTCCTGCCGCTGCTGAATGGGATTCAGACATCTAACTCCTTTAAGCTCTTTAGAAATCCCGGCTTTAGCCCGTCTCTCCCCTGTGCTAACAAGCAGAATCACGGGAGCGGAGGGGGTTTTTGATGCCGTTAGCGTTGCTGCTCTTCGTTCCTTTTTTAGTCGCTGGAGTCAGCAGCTAACTTGAACCAGGCACCGTTTGTGCCGCTGGGCTCGCCTTGCCCCTGCCTTGGCACGTGTTTTCCAAAGTCGTGTTGCTTTAAAAAAAAAAAAAAAAAATTAGGGAATTAATCTCTTACACTTGCTGGAAACGCACACCCCCGGCACAGCTGTGCGAGGGGCAGGTCCGGCCCGTCGCCCCTGCGGCGGCTCTGCGTTTGGGAGCTAATCCCTGGCAGAGCCCCGGCTCGCCGGGACGCTCGCCGCGCACCTCTCCGGGCCGGAACAGGACTAAGCCCTTCAGCCGTTCGGGATGCACGTGTCCSCGCGCGCGTGCTGCGACTTTGCAGGGCTCTGAGAAAGCTTTCAGAGCCCCAGGTGCAGAAGGGGCTCGTCAGCGTTGTCTCTCCTCCGGGAGGAGGGCGGAGAGGTTTCTGCGTGCGAGGCGCGGAGCGGAGCGTCCCGGAGCCCTGCGTCTCGCTCGGGCCCAGCGCGGCGGTGTCGGGAGCTCGGGCTGCCGCTGTGGTTTGCCCCAGAGGGGGCTGAAATGCGTTTTGGCATCGCTCTGCCCCGCGGACCGCGGTGCAAGTYGTCCCCTCCGCAGCAGCAAGGAGCAGGAGCTGCCCGGCAGAGCACTTGGCCCGTTGAGCAGGTCACCAGGCTCTCATGAACCCAGCAGATGTTTTACTCTGGAGCAAGCAAAACCTTTCCAAGCCGAGCTTTCCTGCCACTTAAAACAACAACAACAGGAGAGGGGGACAAAAAAAGATCCTAACGCGACAGGGAAGGCGCATTTCATGCTCGAAAGGCAATTCCCAGCTCTTAGGATGCCGCAAATCTCCGAGATCTAGCAGCATCTTGCAAAACGCCAGCAGAAGACGCGATCTGAACTGATACTCTGTCCCCGCGAATCCCCGTTTCTGACCCCGGGGGCTGGCAGGAAGCTCAGCGCCGAGGTCTCTATTTATATCAGTAGGAACATCCAGGGATAACGAAAGTCATCTGAGTCGGTAAGAGCTGACTGTAAAGTGGGGATCTTCGCTCCCGCAGCGCGTGCGCCCCCAGACCCGCTCTGCTCCGCCGCGCCGGCAGCCGCGGGCGCTCTCATCTCCGCCCGGACGGCAGCGCGCGGGCGGCGGCGAGGCGGGGGACCGGCCCCGGCGCCGGGGGCTTGCTTTG
>NW_028186445.1:330197-332105 GCF_003343005.1 Rhea americana
TCGCCCGCGGGAGCAGCGGGCGCGCAGGCCCCGGGACGGGGGGGTCTCGTCACCCTCTGCCAGGCGAGGGCAAGTATTTGGGCCCTGCAGGCTGGGTTTTTTCCAAGCATAGTTAAAACAAGCAACCAGAACGCGTTGGCGCAGAGCGCGTAGTCGGTGCACGAGTCTCCCACGGGCAGCTCTGGGCTTGGCCGAAATCCCAACTCATTCGCTAATTGCTCGCTCCCAGAAACCAGGMGCGAACGGTCCCGGCGCTGCCCCGGCGAGCCCTCGCGGGGCCGGGGACGCCCGCGGCGCGGCCCGGCACCGAGCCGCCTGTGCCTTGCCTCCCTTGCAGATGGACCCGGTGCAGAAGGCGGTGATCAGCCACACCTTCGGCGTGCCCGCCCCGCTCAAGAAGAAGCAGTTCATCTCCTGCAACATCTGCCACCTGCGCTTCAACTCGGCGGTAAGCGGGGCGCCGGCCCCGGCGCGGGGTGCTCCTAGCGGGAGGCGGAGCGGGCCCAGGGCGCCGAGGGGCAACAGGGCTGAGCGCACACGGCGGTACCCAGTGCTGTGTGCCACGGTACCCAGCACCGTGCACGGTGGTACCCAGTGCTGTGTGCCACGGTACCCAGCACCGTGCACGGTGGTACCCAGTGCTGTGTGCCGCGGTACCCAGCACCGTGCATGGCGGTACCCAACACTGTGTGCTGCGGTACCCAGCACCGTGCATGGCGGTACCCAACACTGTGTGCTGCGGTACCCAACACCGTGCACGGTGGTACCCAGTGCTGCGTGCCGCGGTACCCAACACCGTGCACGGTGGTACCCACCGCTGCGTGCCGTGGTACCCAGCACCGTGCATGGCGGTACCCAACACTGTGTGCTGCGGTACCCAACACCGTGCACGGTGGTACCCAGTGCTGTGTGCCGCGGTACCCAGCACCGTGCACGGTGGTACCCAGTGCTGCGTGCCGCAGTACCCAGCACCGTGCACGGTGGTACCCAGTGCTGTGTGCCGCGGTACCCAGCACCGTGCACGGTGGTACCCAACACTGTGTGCTGCGGTACCCAGCACCGTGCATGGTGGTACCCAGTGCTGCGTGCCGCGGTACCCAGCACCGTGCATGGCGGTACCCACCGCTGTGTGCCGCGGTACCCAGCACCGTGCACGGTGGTACCCAGTGCTGCGTGCCGCGGTACCCAACACCGTGCACGGTGGTACCCAGTGCTGTGTGCTGCGGTACCCAGCACCGTGCACGGTGGTACCCACCGCTGTGTGCCACGGTACCCAGCACCGTGCACAGTGGTACCCACCGCTGTGTGCCGCGGTACCCAGCACCGTGCACGGTGGTACCCAGTGCTGCGTACGGTGGTACCCAGTGCTGCGTGCTGCGGTACCCAACACTGTGTACGGTGGTACCCAGTGCTGTGTGCTGCGGTACCCAGCACCGTGCACGGTGGTACCCAGTGCTGCGTGCTGCGGTACCCAACACCGTGCACGGTGGTACCCAGTGCTGTGTGCCGCAGTACCCAGCACCGTGCACGGTGGTACCCACCGCTGTGTGCCGCGGTACCCAGCACCGTGCACGGTGGTACCCAGTGCTGTGTGCCGCGGTACCCAGCACCGTGCACGGTGGTACCCAGTGCTGTGTGTTGTGGTACCCAACACCGTGCACCGTGCTCGGCAGCAGCCTGGCCCCAGCCCACGGCAGAGGCAGCCGCGGATGCCCCGCGGGACCCATGCTGCCCCAGCGACTGCAGCGGGCCCACGGGTGTTTCGCAGCTCCGGCCAGCTCTGCTCCCCGTCCGCCTGCCTTTGCCCCGGCTCGCGTTTTCCCCGGCATCTTCCTGCTCGCAGGCTGGTGCTGGGGGCCGCGTGGCGCGTGGGGTCCCGCGCCGGGCGCCGCGTCCGCGGCTGCGCGC
>NW_028186445.1:333800-341215 GCF_003343005.1 Rhea americana
CTCCTGGCGCTGACCGAAGGCCGCGCGAGGCAGCCGCCGTGCGGGGCCCCTCCAGCGGCTTCGGCGGTCTCTGCAGTGCCAGCTCCTGCCCCGCCGGTTTCTTCGTGCAGTGCTAAAAATCACCGACACCCGCGTTTTAAGGGAAAGCCCCTCTTCTGGCCCGGTTCGGGGAGAGCCCCCCCCCAGCCCAAAGCCCCCCTCGGGGCGGCAGCCGCGCTGCGCCGGGGTGGCTGCGTGCCCGCGCGCCGAGGTCGGCTGAGGACGGAGCCTCGGCTCAGCTGCAGACGTGTCCTTTTGCTTTTGTCAGCTCCGGTTACAAATTTAGGAGCTGATTTGGGGGGAAAAGGACAAACAAACAAAATGTTCGCGGGCTCGTGTCCCTCTGCGGCTGTCGCACGGACGCAGCGTACAGGCTCCTTGCTTAGCGCCTTAAAAAATAGAATGAATTAGCGCTGGCTTAAATTACCCGCGTGCCCCCGTGCTGGCGGTCCCCGCGCCGGCCGGCGGCAGGACAGGCCGCCCTGTTCCCAGGTGTGCRCGACCTCTGCTTCCCGCTTCCCTGCCTCCTTTAACCCCCGCGAGCTATTCCTGGCTCTGCCGCCGGCTCCGCCGTGACCTTGGGCACGGCTCGGATGCTGCGGCGCCACRGCCACCGCGTGCCGAGCGCCGCAGACCGTGCTAATGCCAGGGCACGGGCGGACGGGCTCCAGGACGTGCTTAAAATAGCAGCTTCCCCGAAGGTCTGGTGCAGGGAAGGAGGGAGCATGGCTGGGAAGGCGGCTTCTCCCCAGCGGAGCGTGTCTGGCAGCTGGATGCGAAATCCGGGGTGATGGCGGACAAGCGATGGCGCTTCCCCGCTCTGCTGTGCGGCGATGCCGGCATGGCGAGCTGCCTCACGCGGAGCCGCCGGCGCCAGCGACCCCGTCCTCCGGCTGCAGCCAGGACTGGTGCATGCAAGCCAGGCTTGCACGGGGCTCAGGGGCTTGCACGGGGCTTGCACGGGGCTCGGGCTTGCACGGGGCTCAGGGGCTTGCACAGGGCTCGGGGACTTGCACGGGGCTCAGCGGTTGCATGGGGCTCAGGGGCTTGCACAGGGCTTGCACGGGGCTCGGGGACTTGCACGGGGCTCGGCAGTTGCACGGGGCTCGGGGGCTTGCACGGGGCTCAGGGGCTTGCACGGGGCTCAGCGGTTGCACGGGGCCGGGCGCGAAGCAGCGGCTGCCCGATGGGTGAACAGGCAGCAGTGCAGAGAGGGGCGCTAGCTGGGTGGCAGCCGGGCAAGCAGCCACCCACGAGCTCTGGAGCCTATTCCCGAGCCCGCTGCTGACCTCGGCAAGGTCGCGGCCCTTCCCGAGCCTCCCTTCCCTCKCCGGCCTCTCGTCGGCCCGGAGCGGCGGGGTCGGAGCGCACTGGAGCCTGGCGCCGCGCGGGGCGTCCTGGGGACGGCGGTTCCTTCGCGGTAGCTCCGTGTTCGCCGAGTTTCCCCTCTCCCCGCAGGCGCCAAGCACAAGTCGATGCTGGAGGGCCACGGCGCCCAGCTGCGGCGAGGCCGCGGCAAGCTCCTCTCCCGGGCAGGGCACAAGGCCAAGAGGATCGGCAACAAGGGCAGCATCAACATCCAGAATAAGGCGTTTCACTGCCAGGTCTGCGAGATCTACGTGAACTCGGAGACCCAGCTGAAGCAGGTGACGAGCCCGGGCCGCCGGCGCGGCTCGCTGCTCGGAGGCGCGCGGGCACTGCTGCAACGGGCACGCGCCGGGGCGCCGCGTCCCCTCCCGGCACCCGACGGCCACGCGGGGCGGGGGGGGGGCTCTGACGTCCCAGATTTGCATGATGCACCCCCTTTAAATCCTTAAGGATGTAGATCCCCCGCACCTGCTTGCCCGGGCCCCGCTGCTTCTCCCCGCCCTGGGGAGGAAACGGGCTTTGCTGGGGTTGGGTTTGCAAAGCTGAGCCAGGGCGCAGCGGCCCCGGGGGCTCGCGYGGCCCCGGCGAAGCGCCCCGAGAAAAGCAGCGGCGCGGGGTGGTCTGCGCGACGCAGATTAATACCTCCGCGCCGGCGGCGGCGGTGACGCGGGCTGCTCTCCCCGTGCAGCACATGAGCAGCCGGCGGCACAAAGACAGGCTGGCGGGGAAGCCGCCCAAGCCGAAGTACAGCCCCTACAACAAGCTGCAGAAGAACGCGGCCCTCGCGGTGAGTGWTCCCCGCCGGCCGCGCGGGCTCCCCGGTGGCTTTGCGGACGCTCGGAGCTGGCGGCCGTGCAGGGAYGCCGCGCTGGCGCTCCGGCCCCGCGGGAGCTCCGGCGGCTCGGCTGCRCCCGCGCCCGGCGGCTCACGGTTTGCCGCTCGCCGCCTCTCTCCGCCCGCAGTCCAAGCTGGCTTTGCAGAAGCACCTCACCAAGACGCTGGCGACCCGCTTCCTGCCGAGCCCGCTCACCACCGCCGCCGTGTGCGCCGTGCCCGGGCCCCTCGCCTTGCGACCCGCCGCCGCCGCCGCCACCACCCTCTTCCAAGCGCCCATCCTCGGACCAGCCCTTTTCCGGACGCCGCCGGCCCACGTCCGCGCCACGCCGGGCCCCATCGTCTTCGCGCCCTACTAGGGCCGCCGGCCGCGGCGCCGCGCTCCCGGGGGGGGGAAACGTAGTCGTAGGCGCGCACCCAGGCTCCCCCCCCGCTTCGAGCGGGCTCCGGCCGCGCGGGGCTCCGGCCGCCCCTTCCCTCCGCCCCGGGAGCCCGCGGCGCGGGCGGAAATCGGCATTTCCCCACCCCGGCGGGGCCGGCTCCCGGCTCCGGGCCGGCGGCAGAGCCCGGGCCCCTCCGAAGGGACGCTGCCGGGCGGCACGGCAGGGCCGGGGCGGTGGGCAGGTGCCCCCCACCCTCTCCCCGCAGCCCCGCCGTGTCCCCCTCGGCGCCGYCCCCCCGCGTGGGGCGGCCCCCGTGCTCCGGGGCTGGAGCTCCGGGGCGACCCTGCAGCCGTAGATCTGCTTTACACTGTGCTCAGAAGACCCAGCGACGGCCTGGCCTGAAAACTGTCAGGGCGGCGCTGCAGGCTCCTACTGCGCTGCCCGAGGCGCTGCTGTAGGTAGAAATACGCAGGAACGTTGCAACCCAGCCGGACCTCACGCTGGAGTGACGACCCACCCCAATCTATGCAATCCCGTGGGAGCAGCTCGCCCCTCGTCTCTGCTGGCTGCGGTTTCCTTTGGTGCTCACGCTGTCTGTGCAGCCGGGAGTGTCRTCCGGAGCAGAAAACCGATGGGACGCTTGGACCCGTGCAGGCGGTTCCCTCCCCTGGCTCCGGGTGCTGGTTCAGAGCCGCCCAGCTGCGGCCCCTGGCCCCGTGCGCCGGGCCACGCTCTCCCCCAGCCCTCGGGAAAGAGGCTGGTCGGTCTGTGCCGCCGGCAGCCCAGGAGCGCGCGTTGCCAGCGGTGTCTGTCGGCGAGGCGAGGAGCGTGGGGAGGTTTTGGCCGGCGTGCACAACCGGTGCTCAGGATGGGATCTCACGTGGCTGAAATCTTCTGCTTCCCAGAAGTCTGAGGAGAGAGCCGGGAGCCTCAGGTGACGGTAGGCAATTCTGCCCAGCGCGAGAGGGGCTGCACAGAGCCRGGCTGCTGCTGCTGGAGGGTCCCGTTAATCCAAGCCATGGGCAGTGCTGACCCGCACTGCTGCTATAGGGTGCTGCCAAGCAAGGACAGGAGGGCAAGGGAGCCTCTGGATATGGATTTATCCTCTCAGGGCATCTCCCCACTACCCCAGCCACCACAGAGGTGCAGGGAAGTGGGATGGGAGGCAGCGGGAGAGGGCGCTTGAATGGCAGGATGGGGGTAGAGACGACCGAATGGTCTTGAGAGGGGTGGTGGGAGACCTGGCTCAGAGAGCAGCTGAGGCAAGGAAGGCTCCCAGCAGACGAGACCAGGAGAGTGAGATGGTCCCACAGCGCAGGGGGACACATGCAGCAGKGGTCTGCGCTGCCAGGGGCCCCGCGGGTAACGGGAGGGACACAGCTCCCGCAGCGTCTTAACGCCAAGCAGCCCGTGGGTCACCCCAGCTCCAGCCCTCGCGCTGCTCCTGGCAGCCTCTGCCCTGCTCATCTCACCGTGCCCTCCTCACGCTGCCTCCCCGGTCAGGGTCAGGCTCCCGGCACGGCCCCACCCGAGAAGGGCGGCACGTCCTCTCCTGCATGCACACATCAGCCTCAGGAGCAGGGGGGACCAGGGAGCACGCAGCTGTGGCCATACTCCAGCCCGCGGGAGCCGGTAGGCCCTGGTGGGTTGTTCCCTTGTATTTTGTTCTAAAAAGCCTTTGCTGGAGCCAGCAGTGGCTGCTCCCACCACCCCTCCACCAGTGGAGTCCTAATACACTCCTACACTTGGCACTTTAACCCCTTGAAAGCCATTCCTTCTAATAACAATAATATTGCAACGAGCTGCATAAGAACACATCCCTCTGTCGCCTCCCCCTTTGCCGCCAGAGAGACCCTCCCTGCTCCCGTGCTATCCAAAGCATTTACTGCCTTTGACTTAGCATATGCTGTACTAGGTAGTAGGGCATAGTCCACAGTGCTCAATGACGTGTGCCCCTCTGTAAATAACCTTGGAGTGATGTGAACAGAGTTTGATTCCAAAAAAAAAGTAATTAAACAAAGCCCCCACAAAAATGAAATAAGCAGACTCTAGGGACTTGGCCAGTACCCCTCCTGTAATGTTCATTGTATATTTTTTGATGTACTATAACTGTTGGGGAAAAAAAGGGAAAATATTTTGATAATCAAATCTCATCGCTTTATTGTGTTACTCAGTAAATAAAAGGAACAAGTATAAACAAGCCAGGGCTTTCTCGTCATCTTTGCCTAGATCCAGACTAGCCAAAGGGAGCACGTGCAGGAAACCTTCCCCTTGTCTTGTGGTTCTGAGAGGAGAGCCAGCACTGTGACAGGCAGACGGGAAGCACTGCCACAGCCCTAAGCATCAGGGCATTGCAAGCTAAGCACAGTTCCAGTGTCTCCCAAGTTAGGACGGACTATGCACTTAGCAAAAGCAGAGTGACAGGATCGTGGATGTAAGCACTGTGAGACACAGGCCTGACTCTGCCCTCAGCAACAGATGAGGCAGGCRGTGCTCTGCACCATGCCCTCCTTGGGGCACGACGTACACCTTGCACACAACTTGACCAAGAACCAAACATTTCTGCATGTACAGGAGCAGAGAACGCCGCCGGGAAGGGGGTGATATCCTGGGCCAAAGCTACATCCCCCCAGAGCCAGCCAGGAGCAGGACAAGGGAGCGCTGCTCTGACCGTGGCTGTGCTGGATGCACGGCCAGCAAACAGCCTCTTCTCACGCGGTACCAGTACGATACAGAACTGAGCAGCTTGGCAGCCAGGGAATGTTTCCTCTGGCCTGGCAGCCTTCCCACACGGAGCTGATCCCAACCTGCTGGCTAGCCCCATGCTGTGCCCCACCTTGAGCAGCATGCATCCCCCAGGTCTGCCAGCCCATGCCCGAGAGCGGGAGATGAGGCCTGTGAGGAGAGGTGTGTCACTCGGCAAATTCGGGCCTTCCTGCAGCACCTCAGATGGCTGCAGGACGTGGACAGTGAAAGAGCAGTCCCTGCCCCAGCCCAGGCAGGTGGGTCACCTCTCTCATCCTCAAAGACTGTCCCCGGCCCTGGGAAGCCTATTCCTCCTGCTACCATGCTTCCCGCTGGCTCTGTGATGCCAAACAGGCTCAGCAGGAGGTGAATGTAGGGAAAGGAAGGAGGTGAGGGAGAGGAAGTGGCAACGGAGAGGGAGGAAGGACAAGGCTCAGCCATCCATAGAGCCGCTGCCCTTGTTCTTGCGGCTCAGGGGAAAGGCAGATTTGCTTTGTGGCTGCGTCATCTTACTGGCCAGGTAGATGAACGGCTCGATCAGYGTGCGCCGGTCAGCCACAGACACCTCCCACAGCTTCACCTTCTCGCCCTTGGCCCAGTGCTGGGCTGCGTCGTGGTCCACCCGGCGCTGCTCCTGCAGGTCACACTTGTTACCCAAAACCACAATGGTGACCTGTTCAAAAAAACAAGGATGAGAAGAATCCCTGAAGGTAACAAGCACAGAGTCCACTGGTACTGCCTGGCTCTGCCTTGACAATACCCTCAGTGCCAGGCCCAGTTCTGCTGCTAAATTCCTCCTCTTTGCAAAGGCCTTTAAAACAACCTTTTTTTCAAAACAACTTGTTCAGACTGTGTGTCTCAGACCAGCCCCAGAGTAGAAGGGCCTATGGAGCACTTGCACACTCAACACCACATTGGCCTGCAGAAGAGTTGAGTCCACAAGGGCAGGAAGAGAGATCTCAATCACCAGCCCTACCCTCCCCTGAAAGCATCCCAGAATGGTACCAGTTACAGTTGAGGGTCTTACGGAACAGSCCTTCATCACCATCTTGTGAAAGCCAGAGGTGAGGATAGTCTCTCTGGGGAGAACTGGTGAAGAAAGGGAGCAGATCCTGCTCTGCAGCCCCATTCCCTTGGGGAGATTGTAGTTGCTCACCTCTTTCTTGTCTTTGGATTTGTCAATCTCCTTCTTGAGGAGCTCCACCCGCTTGAAGGACTCCTTGCTGTCAGTGCTGTAGACGAGCACGTATCCATCAGTGCAGGAGAAGCAATGCTTGGGAAGCTCCAGGCCGTCCCGCAGGCCCCGCGTGTCGTAAAAGCGCACCTGCTCGCGTACCCCGCGGTCTGTCTCAATGGAGCCCACGTAAATGTCCTCCTGCGTCTCGATCATCTCAGAACCTGCAAGGGATACGGGTTGGGGTGACACAGGGAAGCCGACCGTGGCACTGTCCCTGCCGCAGCCTGGAGAGCCATCCTGCCGGGCAGCCTGTGGCAGGGTGCCGCAAGTCATTCCTCCTCCGCTGATGCCTGTGTATTTTGGGGGGCAGTTCTGGCTCAACAGTGCCAGGCTCTGACGACCCCCATATAGACACAGTGCAGGGCTGTCTCACCCCTGTCTTTTCCCTCGTCCACAGGGGCTTTGTGGAGCAAGTGGGAACGCAGACAGGCCCCTTCCAGGCTTCCCCCACCCAGCACCACCACTCCATACACACCGACAACATGGTTCCCGTACAGCAGCTGCTCCAAGATAGACGTCTTCCCGACGGAGGCCTGCCCGCACACAACCACCTTGCAGCTCTTCCCCATGCCGGCTCACGGCTCTCCGCAGACGGCCAGGGCTGGAGAGATCCCCCTGCCGAAACACGATGTCAGGGGGGGCAGCAGGCACGCAGCCCCGTGGAGGGGGGGCAGGAGTGGGCACAGGGCCCCCTCGGGGGGGGCAGGAGCAGGCACAGGGCCCCCTCGGTGGGGGGGGGCAGGAGTGGACACAGGGCCCCCTCGGGGGGGCAGGAGCAGGCACAGGGCCCCCTCGGGGGGGGGGGCAGG
>NW_028186445.1:342823-391964 GCF_003343005.1 Rhea americana
TGGGGTAGGGTCTGGGGTAGCCCCACGGGTTTGGCGTAGGATATGAGCCTTGGTGCAGCCCTGCAGGGTTGGGGTGTGGGGCAGCCCCACGGGTTTGGAATAGGTTACAGGGCAGTCTTGGGACAGCTGCACACAGTTAAGGTATAGTGTATAGGGCAGCCCCATAGGAAAGAAGATAAGCTTTGGGAGAGCCTTGCTGGGGGTGGGGGGCAGCCCTGTGGGATGTAAGAAGGCGGAACGGTGGCACTGGGGACCTTGGTTTGAGGGAGCTGCTGGCCTTACGGCCACTCTCCCTTTGCTGGTCCTCGCTGGGAGCCTGCTGGGGGCTGGACTAGGCCTGGGAGGTCTCTGCCAGCCCCTAGAGCACGGCCRCTGACAGGCATGTCGCTGTGGGCCTGTCTGGTGCTCTGCAGTGGGCAGCACCCACCAGCTGAGAGCAGAGTGGGATCTGGCATGCACTGGGGTGCTAAGAAGCTTGTAGCATAAGGAGTGTTAAGCAGCAGTGATGTTTCACTTGGGAGGAGCTTGCTACAGGTTATTGCTCAGAGCAAATCATAAAAGCAAAGGGTGCAGCAGCACCTTTAGCTATGGATTTCTCAACTCTACGGGGAAGAGTTGGCTGCTCAGACCCAGGGCTCTGCAGAGATGCTCTGTAATCCAGCCCAGAGCTGTGATATAGCATGTGTGATGAAGSGCTGTGCCTCCTGCCAGATGATGTTTCAATTTAGGATGCCTTGGTTGTATATCTCATGCTAAACCTTATAGTTTCCAAAGGGTATATACTAGGATTAGAATAAGTGTTTTTTTTTTTTCTCTCCCTCTCTCTCTCTCTGTGTGTGTAGAGTGGAACTGTCTTCAGTCAATCAGATTTTGAGTGTCTAGTTTCTGAAGAAAGCTCTTTTCCCATCATGGAGGATTAGGAAGCAAGGATTAAACTGGTGGGGAAGGGGAAGTCTTCACAGCTTCAAATTCTCAGATTTGAGTGTTCTTCACTTCTCCYATACCTGCTTTCTGAGCAGTGTATTGTACCAAATTGCCTCATGTATGATGGGCTGTTACGATTGAAAATCTTTTAATGGTATTTGGAGCAAGTTTTACTCTGCCTTGCCTTTCTGTGCATAATGGGGAAAAATGTCAGTTGCAGCTGTATATCAGAATAGGATGATTGAAAATGCTGATGTAGTTAAAAGAGCTTCTAAAGTRACTGTTAAAATAGTTCCTGTAACTAGTTAATTTCTGAAGTGATTTGCTATAACTTGCCTGAGGAATAGACAGTGATTTGGGGACTGGRAATGGTGAGGATTCCCACTTTTCTTCCAGCTACAGATTTTCTTTTATTATTTTTTTTCAAGAGCAAGTGATCTTGGTTCCCACGTGCATCTGAGTGTTGCAGTCTCTACAGGGAATGAAATGAGGAAGTCCAGTGTCTAGGAAACTCCACTAGTTCTGCAGCATTTAAAACGGGCAGTTTTTTATCTCCTGGGGAACTGGGGAGGAGAGAACTATTTCTGCAAAAAGGCAGGGCAACTGCTCCAGAGAATTATTCAGTTGATGGAAATGTGAAGAGAAAACAGAACTGAAAGTGGCCTCTGAGGAATGCTATTTTCAAAGTAATATTGATGGCCTGGGGTGTTTTGTGCTGCTTGTATACTGTTCAGGTTTGAAGGCTTATGGAGCAGCACTGGAAATATACTGACTTCCTGGTGATGTCATACTRAAGAGTTAGTTAAATTAGATGTTTCTGAAGAAGCACTTGGATGTTGTGCCTAGACTAATGACAAATTGCATGGCCTGTAAAGTTGGGAAAGCCCTATTTGTGTGTAAATCATTCCTTCCCCCCAGGCTATTTAAATGGGGCGTTTGAAATGTTGAGTGTCTGAATGTAAAAATCATGCTAAAGGCACTGTCATCTTATTATGGTGACCTCTAACAGTAGCCTTCCTTCCTCCTTCCCAAGTTTCATTGCAGAAGTGATGAGTGCTGGAAATCAGTAATGAATAGGACAATCTTCAGAGGAAAGTCTGAACAGGTGCAGACATAGAAGAATTCTTGGTCCTTTCCCTGCTCTGAGGGGAAGCCTCAACTGTGAAGAACAGAGACAGCCTAGATGTTCTTGCTTTTCTCGGTGTGATAAGGCCAGTACTATAGTTMATGGTTATTAACTTTTCAGTCTCTCCATGGTTTTGTAGGTGCTTTTGCAATGTTTTGTTTTTGTTGTTGAGGTATACACTTTTTTATCTCATTAGAAGAGAAGTGTTTGTGCCATTTGGTGGAAACTTATTCCAGGTAGGAAGTGATTATTTTACTTGCAGTTATTCTCTTTTTCGTTGCTTAGAAGGCATAGACTTTAAACACTCATGCCTGCCAGCCAGAGCAGGTTTTCTTGGTGTCAAGATCATCCTGTGCATTAACCTTTTCTCTGCTTTGGCCCATCCTGGCTTAACTAAATTGCTTAACTTCTATGGCTCAGTTAGCCTAATGTAAATTARGGTGATGCTCCCTGTCCTAGGGAGAGTAGTTGGAGACTTAATTAGCTGTCTAATATTTGTAAAACATCTTGAGTCATGTAAGGGCTATGCAGGCATTGGGCATTAATGGGCATACACAGTAATACACTTCAGAATTTGATGATACAGTGCAATCTTTATGGTGCAAGTGTGCTAGAATCTATAAAACCCAGCAAGAATAAATGAAAACTCTGTAAATCATTGCTATAAGTCACCATCTAGGGTTTCCATATTCTGTACTTCTGTTTAGGAATTACATTTTGACAAGATACTGATATTCTGCTTGTGGACTAACCTCTATCTAAATATATGATTCTGTTCTCTGTGGCTTAATAAGAAGGTAAAAATTAGCAAAAGTGCAAATCTGTATTTCAGAATGGTTGCAGTTGTGATGCACTGGAACAGCTTTAAATATGCTGAATGGCTCTTTCACAGRTTGCTCAAGGGACAGAAATGGAGCACGGTCACAGGATAATCATTTCCTACTGCTGCATAAGTTTGGGGATCCTTATGGGAAAGAGTTGATGTAACTGCTTTAATTTTATCTGCTGGGTAGTGGTGACGTTAGTGCCAGTTTCTGTGCTGAGGAGCAACTGATTGTCTGGAGTTGAGTTCTGGTGCAGTCAGGGACCAGCCCACCCCCAAAAGTGTTTTTTTTGTTTGTTTTTAGATCTCCAGCATATGGGAAGGGTTTTTACTTGGTCCAGCTGGTCTGAGAGCTTGGGGTCAATGGAGTTTTGACAGGGGTAATTTGCCTGTCATTTTCCTGGCAGCTCTAGATTCTGTTTGTGTGTGTTTAAGACTGGATTTTTCTCCTCATTCTTCAGTGTTGGAGGATATGTAAGCCTCTTAAAAAGAGGTATCTCAAATAGTTTGGAAAATGTCATTATGAAATAATCTGTCCGAACTGTTGCTTTTACAGTGCTTTTACTGTAGAGTCCAGAAGAGTTGTGGGCTGGGTAGGAAATAGCAATTACCGCAGTGAAACAGTGAAGGTGGAATTTGCCACCAGAGCAAATTGTGCAGAAGTTGAAAAGAGTGTTTCAGACCTTACCTAACTGCAGGGTCACTGATGGGTTCAACAGATGTTGCCTGGAGGTTGTCAGGTGAAGATTATTAGCAAGAATCTTTTTACTGCTTGTTTACATAAAATGAGTTACATCTCAGTTAAGCTCTTCATGAATAAATGTCATTACTTGCCTGGTTTTATAGAGAGTGCTGACAGAATTGTGGGGGTTGAACTGACTGTAAGAGCACTATTTGTGGATAAGCTTTGTTATGGGATAGTCTAATGTTCCACTATTCCTCTTCTGCTTGTAAATGGACACTTGAATTTCCCAGGCTGTAAATCCAACCTATTTTACTAATGTAAAATTATTTTATGATATTATGACAATAGGTGTTAACTCTCCCATACATTTGCTGAATATTTGAATAGTCTAAGTTAGGCAGTCACTCTATATGGTATAAGTAATGTCCAGTACTTTATAATTTAAGCATTTTATCTTTAACACAAGGCATTCTTTTTTGGAGGGGAGGGTGAACCACATTGGAGATGCAGTTGTCTTACCATGTAATTCCTACTGCTGGTTGGCTTCCTTGGTTTAGGTCTTTGTGTTAAAAGCAGTCTCTAGCTGGTTCTGGACCCTTCTGTGGATTTTTATGAATGCTATGATTTTACCCTGCCTGAAATGATTAAGTCATTACTATGAAGGAAGTTAATCCTGCCCTCTGCTAGCAAGGTTTATTACATAACTATGTAATTAAACTTCAGAACTCATCTGGCTGTTTTCATTTAGAGCTACAGGGAGTAGTATTAGTTGATTTCTTTGATCTCCTCCGCTCTCTTGTGGTGCATTTTAGTTCTTGTGGCTTTTGGTCTTTCATATTYGAGTTTGTACTCAGGTACTGGGAATGTTTTGGGGTGTGTGAATAGAGGATACTTTGGATCTTTTGTGCACCTCCTTAGTTAAATGTCAGTTACGTTGTTGTCTGCTCCTGCAAGATGCTGACATCCCAAAGCAGCCCTTACAGTCTTACATTTCAGCTGATGAGTCTACATGTGCAAATATCAGTATGTTTATTCTAAAGACTTCAGATTTCCTCGTATTGGGGTGAGTAAACATCTTCATTTTCGTTGGTATATTGCAGCTGGTAGTAAAACCACTTCTTGTTCAGTGGGGGGTGCTGATGCACAGAGATACATGTTGCGTTGGTGTACTGTTCTGCTCTGTATTCATTTTGGTCTGTACTGCAGTAGGGGCAGCGWAATACTGTCTAGCTGTAGGAGAGAAAGTGGGTTTGTTTCATTTTCAGGGACCTGTTTTTGCAGCTGCACTCTCTGTGCCCTAGAGACAGAAAGCATAAACACTACTAATGAGATATATGTTCCCCTCACTCTAAATCCTCAATTATAGAGTGTAAATCCTAACCTGGAGGAAGGATCTCTGAAGTATCCAGGGAAGATCAATCTCTATGGCCCATTCAGTATTTGGCTTCTCTTCTGAGCCCCGGAAAAAAAGGAGARGAGAGTATAGTATGTCCAGTGGCAAATATGATGGCTAATTTTAAGCTCTAGACATATGCCTGCTGTAAACTCTACTGAGATCACCAAACTTATTTTACCCAAGCAGCTCAGTTGCATCCGACAGCTGAGATCTGGGTGGAATTTCAGCAAGAAAACTGCATCAGGGAAAAAAGCACCACATCATATTAAAGGAAAAATAAATCGCTGCAAGAATTGCTTAGAAAAGCCAGATGTGTGTCTCTTATCCAAACAGCCCAGAAGAGATTGCTGGGTCATCTAATGCACAGTCCTTGAGGCCTGACAAAAATACCGGTGTATATGTGCACAGAATGTTAGTGTTGGAGCAGGGTCTGTGCCAGCACATTTAGACCTTGGAGATCTGTGCAAACAGCACCTCCTAAGTTTCTGASAAGTTAGGAAAATCAGGTTCACCGCAAGGTAGATCTTCATCTGCTTCATTATGAGCTAGAGTAGGAGGGGTGGAATCCGTGATCGGAGCTCAAACGGGGGTGGCATATGGAAGGCTCTGATAAGGAGGCAGAAGTTCTTAGGCAAATGTGGGATTGTGTCACTGCTGCGCAGGATGACTGTTTCTCATAGCTGTTCTGTTCTGGGAACGAGCATGGGCTGAGCTTTTTAGCGGGGCACGGTGAATAGAGGGAGCCTTGTGAGGGTTCCTCCTCTCACCAGGCAGGCAGCGCGTGCTGTCCCTGACGAGGCGCAGGACGGTGGCGATGGCACGCTGCATTCTGTGAGACTTGGGGTATGAGAGGGAGCGTCAGGCTTTGTCCTGTGTCGGTGACAAGTCTCTAGGTGGCAGGAGCCAGAGAATTTAAACAAGGGGTCCTGACAGACATTATAAAAGGGGGAGAAAAAAAAAGAATTGAATAGCTTGCAGGAAGAGAGTTATTCCAAACAGTTCCCTCCTTGTGAGCTGTCGATGCGCGTAAGCAATGAAAGACAGGCTTCTTACTGAGATTCTTGATGCAACTGTCTTCTCTATCCTCTGGATTCACTGTGGAGAGGCCCTAAAAAGACACTAGCCYCTCCTAACAAAGGAATCCATTCAACTCGGATTGTATTTTTAGCAAAGCGTGATTCTTCTTCAGTTTCAAAAGTAGCAAGTGGGGAATGCAGCCTACATCAGTGCAAGATGCAGAATGATCTCATTCAGGCTGCAGCATCTGTTTGGTTTGAAACAATTACCAGTGATATCAGGAGATCTGCATCTTTTCTTATAATAGCCAGAGCCTGTGGTAAACAAGAACTGCTTTCTCTGTGAGCTTTCTATGTCAGTGGAACACAACTGGGGAGAGCAGCTTCTGTTCTGTTTCTGGGATCTCAGACCACAARTCTTACATTTTCAGCAACTGTCCTTGCCTTTGCTCTGAAGGCAACTTTATTTTTCTTGCTTGATCATTTTTCATTATTCAGCTTTAAACCATGTGAACAATAGAAATATCCACGTGTGTTTCTTTTGTTAGTGCTTTCTGAGGCATTGTGACTTGTAGATGTATCAGTCTGTATTAAAATAAATGTTTAAAGGAAACTAAACAAATAATAGTAGGAGACGGTAATTCTTGTGTTTACATCTCCAGTATTTCATAATCCAGATTCTGGTGCTTTGTGAAAGCTGTTTTGCCGTATAAATCTGTTTCTTCCATTTTCACAACTCTTCCCAGCAGTTCATTGGCAGAGGGGATGTGCTGGCACGCAGCCCTCTAACTGCATCTGTTAGGCAGTGCTTCCCTGTAAAATGACAGGTAAAATTGCTAAAAGATTTATGAATAAGGGGCTGGTATGCTAAGCAGGTTTAGCTCTGTTGGTTAGAGCGTGGTGCTGCTAATGCCAAGGTCACGGGTTCAATTCCCATACGGGGCTACGTTGAGGGTTGGACTAGATGATCTCCAGAGGTCCCCTCCAATCTTACTGTTCTATGATTCTGTGATACAGTGGTGGCTCAGAGAGAAGAGTTCTGCCATTAATACTGTTCATCCTTTTCTTTAGACTATATAACAAAGAGCTTTTGAGTGAAAATACTTAAATACAGTTAACAAWTTTCTTCTCAATTTTCAGTTTGTAGTTCTAGAAACAAGACACTAAAGTTTTGGTTAAACTACTTAGTCACCTGGTCTTGTTTTTTTGCTGTATTTTGAGTGTTGAACCACAATATTCAAAAGAAATTGTGTTTGGATGCGCTTTTAATCATACAAAGTATGTGTTCCACCCTCTGTGATACAAATCCCTCCCAACAAACTACAGAAACCAGTTATCTGAGTAATAAAATTAGACCATGTTGCTTCTGGTACTAGGCCAAGTCTGTTTTTCTCTTAGCAGAAAATGAAAAGAGTGCATAGCTGTTCCTAGATCTTACGCCCCTTGTGAGGGGCAGGGAAGGAGGAGGCACGGCCTTTTCCCTGCTTACCCAGTGAGTTCGTAACTTGCTGGGCGCTGGGCCAGGTTCGATGGGAATGCAGCACAGRCTTTCGAAGCTGTGACAGGGCCCTGCTGAAGCTGTGGGATGCGAGCTCGTTGCTGTTGCAGAAAGTCACACACCAACTCATTTCTTTGCCACCCAGTTGCTTGTTCATCTGATTTCCAATAAATATGCCAGCAGGACTGTGTGTTATTTCCATCTTTTGACTTCAGTAGAGTTACAGTAGGGGTGCATCTGGCCTATTGTCTGAATGTAATTGGTAGCAGAACTTAAAAATGAAAGTGAACAGCACATACTTTAGCCCTGACCCTGAAGGCACTTGGAGTGGTAGCACCCTGTGTCTATTGTTTTGCCAGCTGGCAAAACTGTGATGTTTCTGTGAAAACAACCCTTTGCATGAGGCAGTTGTGTGGGAATGGCCAATGGCGAGCCAGAATAAGGTTAAAAACATGTTAACTTGTTTCAACACAATTCCCTTTGTTCTTTCCCTAGTGGCTTAGCTGAACATTGCTSTCATTCACTCTTGTTGCTTTCTCTGCTCCACTATTGCCTTCTGCACTGCCTTTGCTGAAATAAGCCCCTGTGAACGCTATAGGGCTACACAGCATTCCCCCCTTGGAGAAAGGGGCTGGACTAGAGGCTGCTGTTTGAGTTCACAATCTGCCTTAGTTTGGCAGCTTCTTAGTGAGTGCAGTTTCAAGTTGATAAATGCATTTCTCATGTATGGTTTTACAAACCATGAATCAATCCATTTTAGTATTAAAAGGTATTTTTCAGCTTTGACTCTTTGGCTAGAAGACTTACTAGGCATAGGGACTAGCAAAATTAGGCCTGATTTCTAGGTACTACCRAGATATAAATGCTAAATGCTGATGACTCTTACAAAATCTGCTCTTTGGCAGCTTACTAAAGTGCAGGACTAATCAGTCTTCTTGTCAATTTTATTTTACATACTCATAGAGGCCTCTTACACTGGTGTAGAATGAAATCAGATATCATCAGTGCATATCTTATAATGACAACCTTTGCTTYTCTGCTTTTTAAATGCATTGTAGCTACAGCCTTTAGTAAAGACRGTCAACTTGCATCCTCGTAACTTTATTATGATTGTCATTTTTGTCTTTGCTTCCTTTGAGTAAAACCTAATCCTGAAACTTCCCCAGAGCTGCACCTAATTTTTGAATTGAGAATTTCGTAAAGGTACCCAGAAATACAGAATGACATCAACTGCATTATACCTTCTGCAATTATTAGYCTAAACTTTTAGAGGTAAAAATTATCTCTGCATTGATAGTACGTGATACAATGAAGACTGCCTCTGACTTAGGCCTTTGATTGTTACAATAATGCTGCAAGATACTGAAATAAAGCTTCTCATCTAACAGCAGTTGATCAGCTTGTGGTTGCCCTGCAGTTGGAAGGAAGCATTTTTTTGTATTAAAAAAGTCCTATGACTCTTCATTCTCTTGTCCCTGCACTCCCTGATTTCTCATGTTATTGTTTACCATGGGTTTTTCTGTAAATAGCTTTCCTTCAGTTAGTGGTGCAAGGAGACTTGCACTTCTGTATCTTGCTGGATGCTTCTTCCAAGAAAATGCTGAAGCTCAGTGCTCCAGCACAGCCTGAAATGACCCAAGCTGGAGCCTGTGAGTGCAACTGTGCTCTGGCAGATGGGGATGTCACCCAGCTACTTTAGTTTCCTTGGCCTCTGCCTCATTGCTTCAGCAAAGGCTATATCCAGATCAGTTGACTATCACTGAAGAGGAACAAGATGACTTGTGGTAAGTTTAATTGCACTTTTGGTGCAGTTACAGTCATTTCCCATGTGCAGTTGATCTCTATGGCTGGGCTGTTCTAGTACAAGATTGCTTGTTATCAAAGGAGAGAGTAATTGGGAATCATAGATATGTTGGCTGAGTCAGTCCCTGCTGGGACCATTAAATATGGTGGTTTTGTGCCAGTCTTTAATGTTCTGATATTTAGAATGTGTCTTCATCTGTGACCAGAGTTCTGGTCGTGCAGGGACTTTCAAAGAGTAGACAAGCGGTGGCTGTTACTCTAGCTACAGCAGTGAAGRCGCAGAAGCATGATGCAAGTATTGACTGGTGTACCTTAGAGCAGGGGGATGCCTCTTCTGAGTTGGTCTCGTTGTTTTCATGTGCTAAATAGCCTAGGAAGGGAAATGAATGTTCTGAATTAAACTTCACAACACCATGATCTCATCACACRTTAAGGATTCCTGGAAAACAGCACGTGTTCTTCTTGTTGTAGTCTAAGTATAGGTGGGGATTTTGTTCCCATTGATACTGTGTTGGAGCAACCTATAGGATAGTAGAACAGTGTAGATACTGGTCTTGGTATGATCAAGCTGCTGTGCTGTAGTCACAGGGATGAAGATAAAGGCTACTTTTTTTAATAACAGGACTTGATTCGGATGGTGAATGCTGAATTTGTTGTGGATGAAACTTTCCTTAGAGTGCAAAGGTTTAACCGTGACTGTAGAATAGTACCAATAAAAGTTCCCTCTTCGGCTGCTTATATAAAGTGGTGAAGGTGGGTGGAAGAAGATAGAGAAGAGTTTCATTTTCTTGAGGGGAAAGTTTACTTCCAAGAGTTTAAGGCTGCTTTAAACCATATGTTGCATGTTTTTAAATCTCCTAAACTGTCCCTGCAAATGCTTGCTCTTGAGTGTGAGGACTTTGCAGGATTAGGCTGATTTGATTAACAAGGTATAATTTTTTGAGTTTTACTCAACTCTGAAAGAAAATAATCGGATGTTGTTGAAGGAGGGATACACGAAGATGRGTTTAGTTTACTGTGATATTCATGTAACGTTCAGCTAAGTCATATCCTGTGAGTAATTCCCTGTTCATGGCCCTACTGAAGTGTTAGAGTATCTGAAAGCCAGCAGAACATGAGGTGCTCTTTTCTTATGAGTAATGYATATGGAGGAAATTTTGCATCAACCAGCTTTTTTCATCTGTTCTGAAGCACTAAAGAGTTATACTAAGATAGCTTGGGGATCAGATGCTTGATTGTGGTCAGTGTGTGTTCTTAAGATCTGTTCATCTTAATGTGTAGTGTTTTGCTCCTTTTCAGAGAAGCAGAATCTTTCAAGGAACAAGGAAATGCGTACTATGCCAAGAAAGATTATAATGAAGCATACAACTATTACACGAAAGCCATAGGTGAGAACATTTGGTGATACTGTTAATCCTGAAGAATACCATGTCTAAAAATCAAAGTTGATTATCAATTTAAAATACACAGCAAGGTTGCTAACAGCACATGCCAGGTGGAAACTTTTTTTTTTTTTGCCTGTTTACCTTGTAAAGTTTCACCAGATTAATAATGAAAGCTAGTGCTGATGTGGGTAATTGCAGCAGTTTTTCTGAGTCTACTCCAACCAGAATATTCTTAACATTAAGCCAATCCAGCATTTCCCTCTAATGCATGGTCGACAATGTTGCCAAGCTGAACACCACAAAGTATGTTCTGTATGAATTCCTGTGTACAGTATGACAAGCAATAGGTATATGGTTTGCTCTTCTAAGCTTTTATAAACATCTGCTTGACCATCATGCATCAGCTTAAGCCACCCAGGTGTTATGTTATAAATTCAGAGGGAATATGATCTTGATTCCAACAACAGCTTTTATAATATGTTTTACAAGTTGTAGAGCTGCCTGCGTTACACTAACGGTGAGTGCTCTTACATTTTCCATAGATACCTGTCCTAACAATGCCAGTTATTATGGTAACAGAGCTGCCACCCTAATGATGTTGGGGAGGTTCCGAGAAGCACTGGGGGATGCTCAGCAATCCGTCAGACTGGATGATACCTTTGTAAGGGTATGCAGAAAACTTCATATTTCTTATGTCTGAATACCCGTCTCTGTCTATTACCATTTTTTTGCAACTGCCTTTTAACTGTCTTTTCAGGGCCATCTACGGGAAGGGAAGTGCCATCTTTCCCTAGGGAATGCCATGGCTGCCAGCCGCTGCTTCCAACGAGTCTTAGAACTGGATCATAAGAATACTCAGGCACAGCAAGAGGTAAGAAGCTTTCAAAATCTAAATATTCCCAGTACATGGGACTCTCCAAAGAAGCAGATTGAACTAGTAAGCTTTTCGCTTATAATTTGCAAGGTGGAATCACATTCAAGTTCATAGTGATTGTTTGCATACTGTGATGTGGTGGAAAAAATGACATGGTGTCTGTTTTTTAGTAAACTGTTGGATTCAGTAGTTACTTTATGTATGACTGTCTCTTCTTAGCAGAGCAGCATGGAGGCTAAGCTGGTTTTTCTCCCAGCACTCCAGGAGTGGTGAACAGTGGTGAGGGATCATGGAAACAGGTGATGCAGCATGTAGAAGACTGCTGCCTCAACTGTGTTTGGTATATCCCACTCACAGGCATGTGTTTTCCTAAGCCACCCATTGGGTCACTTGGTTTCAAACTGATTTTAATCCCGCAAAAAGCATTAATGTAATCTGTATTATTGTTCCATAGCTGGCCATAGTTTTTGCTTTGACACTTGGCAGCTTAAATGCTACTTGRTGGTGGTGTAGATCAGTGACTGTTCTGCAATGTTTATGTTTTTCTGTCTTTCAGCTGAAGAACGCCAGTACTGTTCTTGAGTATGAAAAAATAGCTGAAGTGGATTTTGAGAAACGAGATTTCAGGAAGGTAAAATTTATTTGATTGTTTTTGTGGCATTGCAAACCGGCATATCTTATCTGGCCAGTTCAGCCAGATGCAGATCTCATCCCCCTGCCTAGCATCAACTGGGCCCTCATGGGAGGTGCTGTACAACATAGTTTTGCTATTGGATCAGGGTTGTCTTGGGAACTGTACGATTTGTGAAAATGGCAGAGCTTATGTTCTCTTAGCATTGAACAAATGCAAAGTGAAGAGAGTGACTGGCTCAGGACAAATTTCCTCTTAGTGTTTACTTTGCAGGGTGAGTGGAACAATGAATAAGGCGTTTGATACAAATTGTGTCTGCAGCAGCAGCGTTTGATCATGCTTTGCTCCTAAAATGCATACCTTCTTTCTCAACGCTCTCGCTCTCTCCGCCACCCCTCCTAAAAAACAAACAAACAAAAAACAACCAACCAAMCAAAAAAACTCTTATAGTGAGGGCCATTGAAGGAGGATTGCAGATCTGCTTCAGGCAAGCTCCATTGCTGTTTCTAAATCTTTCTTCCCAAGGGCGGTGACAGGATGCAGCTGGTCTTGACCTGATGTAACAAGAAATGACAGCATGAAATCTGAAAGGCACTAATTACTTCTCAAGCAACTGTTTCTCTTCAGTGGATGCGTATATGGCCCAAGTTTGGGATTGTTCACCACATCATAAGCTCAGTGTCTTGCTGCCTTCTAGGTTAAAACCAAAATTTTGAAAGCGTAAATCCCAGCTTTGCCTTAKCTGGTTATGAAGAGCAACTGGGATGTATGGTCAGTCTGGATTGTGTGTGTAGCAGTTGCCCTGTCTGTGTTGCATGTTCTGGGCTTTTGCATCTGTCCTTTCACTTCTCTGATCTCACTTCACTGGGGAGTCTTGCATGAAATGTGATCTTTGTTTCTGGAGAGCTGCTCTTGCTCCTTCTTCACCCAGCAGCCATGGGTTCCTCAGGCTATGGCACAGTGCTTCCCACAGAGCAATCGTGATGTCACGGGCCAGGGAGGCAGATGAACCTTGGTGGAACAATGACCCTGTTCTCGTGCAGCTGTCCCCACCAGAGAGCTGGAGATGGAAAAGACCTATTAGATCACCCTGCCCAKAGCAGTCAGATCAGTGTAAGATCGGCCCTTCACATTTTTTTTTTTGTGCTTTGTCCAGTCCAAACTGTCTCAATGTATTGAATTTCTGTCTCTCCCACGTCTTGATAATGCAGGAAGAAGAGGCAGAATTGTCTTCCTTGGCTTTTTCTTCAGGGCCTACAGTTTCGGAAGGGTCAAAGGGATGGACCTTTTACAGGTGTCCCTTTAATCTTCTGTGTATTTCCAAACTATGTATAGTGCTTTTTTGATACCCAAATAACAGGTGCTGCAGACCTTTTGTAAAGAAAGTCCTTCCAAAAAACAAACAAACAAAAAAAMCCAGCACATGAGAAAAATTTCTGATGAAATAAGTGTTTCCAGTTGCAGAGGAAACAGGTGTCTACACGCTTACCTTCCTGTTCAAAGACAAATATGAATTCTCAAGTGTGGTAATGGAAGAGTCTTTCAAAGTAGGCCTTTGGCTATTTGCTTTGTTCACGGTGGTATTTTTTCTCACATCAGGTTGTATTTTGCATGGATCGTGCTTTGGAGTTTGCTCCTGCTTGTCACCGGTTCAAAATTCTCAAGGCTGAATGTTTGGCATTATTGGGTCGCTACCCAGAAGCACAGTCTGTAGCGAGGTGAGCATCTTCGACATATAGAATTTGAGTAGTAAGTGRTATAGAGTCCTATGTAATTCTCCCAACCCCTTAGCTGAGAAGAGATTTGCTTAGCTTAGTTTGAAAGTCCCAGAATGAGGAGATATAAAATGGAAATAGTCCTTGATGCAAATTGTGGTGAGAAAGAGTACATGAGTTCATCCCCCTTCAATTTAATCTCACTAGGAAATTATACCTAGGCTCAGTTAATCACCATCAGTCCTACTTGAGGATGTGCCTATTGTTTTTGCATGTCTATACCACAAACTTGATAGAATAACTAAATAGCTCAGCAGAGGAAAAGTGCTTTTGGAGCTCAGAAGGAATTTGGAAAAGGGAAACATCTGACGGGGTTGGGGGGCAGGGGATGTTTGTTTGGGTTTATTTTAATATATGTATGTCCATTGCAGTGACATATTACGAATGGACTCAACAAATGCAGACGCTCTGTATGTCCGTGGTCTCTGCCTTTATTATGAGGACTGTATTGAGAAGGCAGTGCAGTTCTTTATCCAGGCACTCAGAATGGCCCCTGATCATGAGAAAGCGTGTCTTGCCTGCCGTGTAAGTTGTGGATACTGGGATTGGGACTGCAAAACTATTAGGAGTCTTTTACCAGACTCATAACTAGGTTCCATTGAAACAATCCCCTCTCCATCCCTCAAGATCATCATTCCCCAGATTTACAGTAGCAAGTAGTGTGTCAGACTTTTCCCAAAGACAGCCTACTGCTTCTTAGGTATAACTGTGAGTTGCTAGAAGATCTTTCTTCCATTCTTTTTTTCCTTGATCAGATATAGTAAAGAACTTTTGATTTTCAGACTGTCAGTGTTAGTGCGTATAGTTTACCTTGCATTTAAGCAATTTATGCCTTTCAGGTTGCTCCCTCCCTCCTTTCTACTACATTGTAGTTCTCTACACTACAGTGTACAAGTGTACAGACTTGTACAGTGTACAAGTTTTTCATCTGTTTAGTTATATAAGTGCTTAAAAAAAGGTTACTTTCCTTTTTTTTTTTTTTTTAATACATAGGTTTACTTCACTGTTATGTTCTCATCCTAAGTGTTAAAGAACCATTACTTCTGTGGAGAATGCCTGTAATTGGTATTGGCTGTTCCTCAGCCCTTCTCTTTGGGGGAAAGAGAGATGCTTGCATCTTGTTTCAGCTGCTGTAGCAAGGCTGCAGCTTTTGTAGCCTGAATAGTGTCTGAAACAAAGCCAGAACAGTTATATTCAAGGAGCCTAGCCCAGCAAAATAAGGTGCTGGCCACTCCCTGAACAACTAAGTTAGTGTTTTACCAGGGTGTTTTTACTTTCAGAATGCCAAAGCACTTAAAGCAAAGAAAGAAGATGGGAATAAAGCATTCAAAGAAGGAAACTACAAACTAGCATATGAACTGTACACAGAGGCACTAGGAATAGATCCAAATAACATAAAAACAAATGCCAAACTCTACTGTAACCGAGGGACAGTTAATTCAAAGGTAAGAAATAGTCACCTAGCAGGTGGTTTTTCATCTTGAGGTGTATTCCTCACGACGTATCTTATAGATTGCAGATCATTGTTCTGGAAAGCATAAGCTTCCCTGACTATCTAGAGCAGCTGGATCATTCTAGTGCTGTAGAGAATGTTTCAAGTTTCTGTACTTGCATAATGACTGGGATTGTTCCAAACAGCCAAAGAAGTTGACTCCCGAAGAAACAAAACTCAAGTACTCAGGCTACAGGGAGTGGGAGGGAGAGGAGGAATGTAGTTCCACCCTATCTTAATCAGCAATTAAGCATCCTTTTTTGTTTCTGTTCTGGTGGGATTTGAGGTTTGTTTGGTTTGGTTTTGGTTGTTTTTAGCAGGTCATCTGTCTTGCTCTGTGTTTTGATCTAAAATAATCTGACCTAATTTTAAAAAGCTGGGCACCTTTACCAGTGCAGGACCAACATACAACAGCAACCTATCTGGAGAAACAGTGGTTCATGTGACATTGCTTCACATTCCCACCATGCATTTCCTCTATACATATTTTCTCCTAAACTATCTGTGTTTTGATGCCTACTCTATAAGTGGAGTTTTTTGATAACCTTACTTGGTCAAGAAACAGGGGCTGTTCCCAAAACCTAGGAAATGGAGTGAGCCAAAGGCAGTACTAATGGATATTGTTAGTGTCTTTGTGCCTGAAAAGAGACAATACTTTTTATTTATTTTTTCTCTTAAATATTCCTAAATTTATTACYCTGTCTTGAATTAGTTTGGACCCAGAGTAACTTTTCTTCAACTCATTCTCAGGAAGCCCCTTGTTTCCAAGTGCTTTTCTTGAAGGAAGCAGCAGGTAGTTCTATAAAGAACTTACTGCTTCACTAGCCTAATTTCTAGTTTCTCTGTAGGGAATAAAAGCTTTGTGTTGTGAAGGGATTGGGGAAAAAATTCCTGGACTTCCATTTGCCTAAAAGCATAATGTTATTTATCWGAATTTGTTCTCTGATTGAGATTTACTTACGTCTGTCATCGTAGCTTAGGAAACTTGAAGAAGCAATAGATGACTGCACGAATGCGGTAAAACTGGATGAGACGTATATCAAAGCATACTTGAGGAGAGCACAGTGGTAAGTAGACCTTTATCATGGATATGCTGAGCAGGTTTTTGGGTAGGAACTTCATGCCTACAGCACCGTGTGGCAGGGATAACATTTTTGAAGTTTAACTGAAATAAAAAGCTCTGTCTTAAGAGCCCTGAATTTGTTCCCCTTTCTTATGTTGCCAAGGAGACAGGGGAGGGACTGTGTAGTTTGCCCTGTCTTCATGGATCTGGGACTGTGTTTTCTGTTGTGTTTAGGCACAGTGTGTGTGAGGCTTTAAGGTTTCACTGGCTATTTTTATAGACTAATATAGGACATTGTTCTGTCTCAGAGATCCTCTCTGCTAAGCTTCTTCAGAGAGGTTGCTGGGAGTAAGAGATCTTACCCAGAGCAAGCTGTTCACACCTCTGACAGCAGGTCTTGAAACACTGTCCTGTTTCCCATAAAGGGGAAATTAGCTGAGACTGTATGTATTTCAGCCGTAGGTAATATTGCAGTATAACACAGTCAGACTGGGCAAGTTGTACATGGAATATTTGGGTCTGTGCGTCTCCCCTGTAACTTGGTAGCAACCAGGGAAGCAGTCAAAGTCCTCTTCTGACTGCAACTTTATTTGCTACTTTGCTCAGTACTGATTATTCCTCAGTTCCTGATTRTTTGTGGCAGAGCTCTGTGGCCTATAGATGAACCAAAACTGTTATTGTGGCCTTCCGGTTGTGTGCTCGTTTTAACTTCTAACACTCAATGTTCTTCTTGAGCTCCACCTCAGTAATTGTTAAATTACAGTAATTAGTTAAAATCATGTGACTGAGGTTGAAATGTCAATAGAGGGTACGCTTACCTCTCCGAAATGTGAGGATTGTCACTTCTAACCAGGGTTGCTAGTGTATAACTCTGCACCAGCTTCCTTAAATTCTTGCTGGCTCATGTTAGATCCTGCCACTGGATAAAATAATTAGCAGACTGTCAAAGCAGAAATTGTGCTACCAAATGAGATTGCGCTCTGAGCTTGGGGCCCAACGTACAGGATCCTGTGCCAGATTTTCCCACAAATTACAGGTGCCAGGGCTTCTAGTCAGTCTAGCTGTGACCCATTGAGGGTTCTTGTAACAATTGTTCTTTCTGCAATCCAGTGCATGACTTTAAGTCATGTCTGTCTGGAAAGCTTGTACTTAAATTCTCTTTTGTTGTTTTCTGTGAAGTATACCTTGGTAACCACTGTTTCTTTGTGTAGTTATATGGACACAGAACAATATGAAGATGCTGTAAGAGACTATGAAAAAGTTTATCAGACAGAAAAAACAAAAGGTAAGTATATTAGTGTTCTCTTTTTGTGCATATAAGCTTCCACTGACCAAAGAGACAAATGTTTCTGTCTTTTTTTTCTTTCTTTCTTTTTTCTCTTTTTTTATTATTTTTTTTTTTTTTAGTACCTGAAATGGGCAGAGTAGTCTTAGTCTTTATGGTTCAATGTCTAATAAAAATTGCTTTAATAGCACTAAGAAGTATACCTGTATTTGGAACCAACTTTAAATGACAATTAGACTTCAATTAGCTGTCTGACTAAATGAAGTAAATTATTTACTTGTGACATTCAAATACTTCATCCTAGGTTGCCTCAACATGTTAGTCTATCAGCCTCTTCTAGAGCAAGATACTGTGCCTGACACTAAAGCTGCTTTCCTTTGGCATTGCTTTTTTTTTTTTTTTTTCCAGAACACAAGCAACTTCTAAAGAATGCACAGGTAGAACTGAAAAAGAGCAAACGAAAAGACTACTATAAAATCCTTGGAGTTGACAAAAATGCCTCTGAAGATGAGATCAAGAAGGCTTACAGAAAAAGAGCACTAATGCATCATCCAGGTACCCCAAAACAGTTTTATTGGAGCATATATAATTGCTTTGTTTGGGTTTTCTTTTTTTTGGGGGGTGACCGTTGTTGTTGTTGTTGTTGTTTTTTCCCACCACATAGAAACAGGAATAAAGAGGCAGTGGAATTTGTGTACATTTTTTTTGACCCTAGATTTCTAAAATATATCATGTGCCAAATTGCCTGATTATCTTTTTCTGCCAATTCAGATAGCATTGTCTGTATCTTCATGCAAGCCTGCAGTAGCTGGGAATCTGTGCTGTTTTCCATTTGCACTAGAAACTGAAAGCTTCTTTCCTGTGCTATTCCCAGACCGACACAGTGGAGCAAGCGCAGAAGTACAGAAGGAAGAGGAGAAGAAATTTAAAGAGGTTGGTGAAGCCTTTACCATCCTGTCAGATCCCAAGAAGAAGGCTCGCTACGACAGTGGGCAGGATCTAGAAGAGGATGGATTGAACATGGGAGGTAAGCATTTTTTACAGTATTCTACCATGCCAGCCGTAAAAAGTTCAGAGCATTGAGTCTGCCTCCTACTCTAAAGGAGCTTGGTAGTTTTTACCTCCTATATGTGATAATCCTATGAATTGACTGTCCCATGTGACAGAACAAGAGGCAGTGGGCAGAAACTGAACCAGAGGAAGTTCTGCCTGAACGTGAGGGGGAGTTTCTTCACTGTAAGAGTGACAGAGCCCTGGAACAGGTTGCCCAGGGAGGTTGTGGAGTYTCCTCCTCTGGAGCTATTCCAAACCCGCCTGGATGCGACCCTGTCTAACACGCTCTAGGTGACCCTGCTGAGCAGGGAGGTTGGACTAGATGATCTCCAGAGGTCCCTTCCAACCTTACTGATTCTCTGATTTTATGACTGGGTTTAGCTTCTGAAAGTATTTGAGTGGCAAACTTGCACAGAACATTTGAAGCTGCAGGACATTCTGGATTACGTGCTGGATGTTATCCTTGATTCAGCATATATGTTGTGGCTGCCATTAGGCAGAAGTTTGGCTTTAACAAGCAGTGTAAAATCACATCAACAAAAGGTTGAGTCCCTAAATGCTGCTTATCCAAAATTAGTATGGTGCCCTGTGACTGAACCTGTCTCTCCGGCAACTGTTCGTTTTGTCTATTTTCTGTCACTTCCAGTGACCTCTGTCTGCTGCTATATAGCATTGTTTTGTGCTCTTGACTTACAACAGACAAAGCAAACTATTTGACTATAGCTTTCTGTCTATATGTAAAATGCTTCATGGGACCTCAATTAAGTAACAATATCTAAATTGCGAAAAATATACCTGGTTATTTACATTCAACTCAACTTTTTTTCTCCCCTGTAGACTTTGATGCAAATAATATCTTCAAGGCCTTCTTTGGTGGGCCAGGTGGCTTCAGTTTTGAAGGTAGGTGGAAGTGTCCTTCAATCAACTTTGAAATGTGAGTATGTGCATCACTGAACTGGACAGCTATGTTTGCCAGAGGAGATGTGCTGTTTGAGGAGAGTATTTGACCTTTCTACATAAGGGCATCTAAGAGCACTTTGAAAGTTTTATCTGCACAGCATCTCAGATGATGACTGGTTTTGATGCCTTTATGTTTAAAAGTGACCAAACCCAGGGATTTTCTTCTCAAGTAGYGTGTGTGAGCTTTGGCCATCTAAGTGGTTCTTTGCTGCTTGGGACTACTTGACCATAACGTGGATACAGTTACTGATGCGAAAGCTAGAAAAGATGATATTTGGTCATAAATACTGTGCATATGTATCACTCGGCTGTCTCCTTTTAATTTCRTAAGATTGTAAATCCTTCTGAAGGCCTCCGCCTTTAGATATTTTGGAGGCAGTGGAAGCTGTTACTCAGTGCCCTTCAAACTTTGTGAGATCAGGCTTTCGTCACACCCCATGGAGTAGAATGGCTTTATAGAGCACTGAGTAGGCTGTCAGCACTTAGGTAGTATCCATACCRCCATTAGGAAATTGCACATACCTTAAGGCTATTTGGTCAGTGAATTTTGAGAAGTCTTGGATACTTTGTGTGTTATTTACCTTCATCCTTGTAAATCTGCTTCCAAGCCTCCTTTACGCATATTAGCAGTAGCCTACTCTTTTGGTTGTTAGAAATACATAAAAGATCTGCTGTTTTCTGTTTGTCCAAATGGTTTTGTTTGTATTAAGTACTTGATTGGTATCAAGATATTGCAGGATGATATTTAATAGTCRTGTATTAGAATTTTGAAAGTTTAAATATTTTTCATTTTCTTTTTCAGCTTCTGGGCCAGGAAATTTCTTTTTCCAGTTTGGCTAAAAAAAAAAAACACCCTACACGTACCTGATCTGCTTATTTTAACCTTGAATACGGACATACTTAGACTCCTTCCTTCATCATGTCTCATTGTACTTAGAGCAGTTTCATTTTCTCGGTTGGAGACCTCTGTTTTGTGTGCTTTTGTGTGTGAAGAGGAAACCAGCTCGGGGAGGGGAAGGCTTGTGAATTTTGTTTTATTGTTAACTTTATTAAAATAATAATAATAATAATAAAGCTTTGAATTGTTTGGTCCCTCCATGCTGGCCTGTACTTTCAGACTGTTCCTGCTTCTCGACAGAGGGGATTTTCTTGAAGTCCTCTTCCTGGAATCTTGACTTGTGAGAGGGTGACGTAATCTGCTTTGTTTTGGTTGGCTCCAGAGTGTAGTGTGGCAGCATGTCTAGGGTTTGTAGCAACTTGTAAGTTATTTTGATCTTCTGAAAGTGTTGCTAAGATTCAATCAATGATACAATTGCTTTTTTTTTTTTAACCTACCAGCTGTCATTTTTTTGCCATGATTCTATCAGAATGGTACATTTGGGCATTAACTTAAATGATAGCATGTGAGGTTAACACTTTCATATCAAGAAAAATGCTTTGGATTTAGAAGGGCAGCTTATGTGAGAGTTCTTGGTGATGGAGTTAGAATTAAGGGCTTTATGTTTTGACTCTAAGAATTGTTGTCTTTAAGGGAACATTTAATTTGCCCTGGGCTGAATTTCCTCACAATATCTTCTTTGATTAATCCACTTGAATGTTTATATTTGTGTTAAAGATTGAGTTTATGATTTAAAATTTTCATATTTGATTTCATGAACTGATCCATAGTGTGGATGAGCCCTTTCTAGCTTTGAAGACATGCAAAATTATATTCAGGTAATTAACTGAAAATGGTTACTATGTGYGTGTGCAGGAGTGTGTTCTCATAACGTTTACAGGAACTGTACAAATACGTTAAATTAGTTAAGTATTTTTCAAATAAAAATAATTTACTTGTTCAAAGAAGCAAGAAAATGCAAAGTTAAACTTTGAACTGACAGTCTGTAACTTGCTTCTCTTGCACAGTGTCAGGACAAATGCTGGAGTGATGAGGTTAAAACCTGGAGCTGTGTGCAGCTGCACCATCTTGAATTCAGAATGGATTTGGCTTGGTGGTACTGTTTGTTAGCATGAATGAAATGCTGTTTTATTTTTCACCATAAATGTAATGTTATAGCAGGTTATCAGCCGAGGAGGACTCTGCTTCTAGAGTTATTTTTTTTTCTACAATGTGAAGAGATAAAATGGAAGTTCTTTTTTGACTAGTTGCTTTGATCAAGTTAAATATTACCTTTAAAAGAGTTCTGGAGCTTAGCATGTGGCATTAGATCTGACAGAACTGTAGGAGACCTTGCTGCAGAAGTGAGGTTTGTGYGTATTAGCACTCAGCAGCACCAGTGTGAAGGGGCAGAGCCTCTTAGAGGCATTGCTGTATCTGGAGTTTCTTCAACTGACCTGCTGTAGTGTAGTGACATTTGGAGAGCTGGATTTTGCCTGGCTGGAAAACAGATGTTCTTTTGAGTGTCTGCAAGACTTTTTCCTAGAGAAACCTGACACTAACTTTTTTATAACATCTGACTTGACTTCTTAATGCAGGGAAAAAAAAAAGGATTGCAATGAATTCATTGCATGAAACTGCTTATATCTTTGTCTTCCTTCCTTCTGAGGGCTGTACTTGTCCTGTTCAGTTGGACAGTTGCTAGACTGCAATGCAAGTTAACTTCATTTACATCAGTTGCAATAGAAACGTGGTGCTGCTGCTGAATACTACAGTCCTGTGGCTGTTCTTTGTCAGAATTTTTGACAATCTGTTTTCATAGAGGGAAGATTTAAGGGCTTAAATTCTAGTGCTGCAGAGCAAAGGTGACATTTTATAACTCACTCAAAATTCAACTTTTAAAATGAGTTAATATTGAATAATGTTTCCAAAAATAGACTCTGCAACATTTATTCTAACTTCCTTTGCACCAGTGTAACTTGATGGATCTACCCGGATTGCACTGAGAGCAAAGTAAGGTCCTAGCATCTTTTAGACTCTGTAATGGTAAATATTTGGGGAATTAAAATACCAGTCTATGCATATTGAGACTTCTCCAGTTCTCATGGCACTTGTAAATTAGAGTTTACAGGACTTATTTCAGTGAGGCATTCTGGATTCGTAATGTCTTGTCTGTGTGTATTAATATTACTGTACAGTTTGGAATTTTCTTAGTCTTTTATCACCATGCAGGGATAAATCCTGCATTTGTCAGTATGATTTTTTTTGTTGCTGTTAATTTTTTTTTTCTCCCTCTCTCCCCCCAATTAAGAAAAACAGGCTTCCTTCTCTCCAAACTTTAGATGAAACTGTTCTTTGGAAGACAGAAGTAAAATGCTTCTGAGAGCCCTCCTGAGAGGGGAAATGTAAACAGCAGATAWTTATATAGAACTGTACATGAATGCATGATTTAATGTAGTTAAATATTAATATGGTGAGTGCCAAGAGTTCTTTAAGGAGCACTATTACGTGATTAAAAGTGAGTACAAACATATATTCACTTTTGCAGAGTGCATTACGATGTTAATGGAATTCAGTGACTATCTTGTTACCTCAGGACAGTAGCAGGGTGGTGTGATGCAGGTTGCATTGACGTTGTAACCTCCATCCTGTCTTAGCACAGCTTGGAGATACARAACTGCTTCTTTCAGGAAAAAGTCTGCTCAGATGTGCATTGTTTAAAACATTGCCTTTCACACTGAATAGTCACAGAATGGTATTGGTGGGTTGTATTTCATATGTAGCCACAGGGAACCTTAATGCTGTTTTATAGCTGCTACCATTTACAGGCCTCCCTGGCTTCCTTTGGCTTGATAGGAGCTACCAGGTGTAGGAATTTGCCCCCCAAATGATTAGTAAGTATCTTAAACTGATGTTATGCCTGTGCTTTTTCTGAAGTTAAATGATGCTCTTCAAACACAAGCATAGGGGGATATACCTGGATCAAGTCTAAGTTAGAGATGCTTTTCCCTTTGACATGACTGCAGGGTACAACATGAACTTGATGGTAAAGCTCCTACTTTTAATGAAAAAAACATCTTTCTGGAAGTCGGTCTTGATCATTACTGAAAGGAGTTTTTTTTTGGGGGGGGGGGCACGACAGCGAACTTTAATAGTTAACTCAGAAATGTAGCTAAAAATGTCACCAGGCTGTTCGCCATGTGCAGACCCTGCTCCCTTATCAGCCTGGTAAATAGTTATACTCCCTTGACCTGAAATGTCCATGTTGAGCAGCTTTCGATACATCTTTCTTGCTTGTTCCTCAGACCCCCTGCGGATAGGAGATAGCCTGAAGGGAGAGTTGGTGTGGGTAAAAGGCAGAACAGATTATTGACCGGAGAGGTCTAGCAGACAAGACAAAAGTAATTGCTATTGGACTGTTCAATAACTGAATAATAGAGTAACCGTTGACTTTGTCAATAGAAGATGTAAGCTATAGAAAAACTGTGCATATGGGGAGTTTGGCTGTCAGCAGAGCAACCTGTGTAAAGCTAGGCTAAGCTGTCGTGATTCTGTATAGCATTTGCCAAAAGATAAGGAATTGTTTAACGATTGTGTTCTCCCTCTAAAGTTTCTTTGTCTAATTCATGATACTTGTAATGTCTGAGCTGCTGTAGGGCTAGTTTCACATAGTGAAGTGCAGTTGCATTCATACTAAAATGGAAGGAATTTTATGCTTTGAAAATGAAAACATGCATCAGTAATGCTAGTGTTGGGAGATGCTTGCATGTAAGTTGTCTAGACCACAAAGCCCGGTGTGGTGTGGTTTTATTCTTTTTTTCCTTGTGTAGATTTACTTTTCAAATTTGATGCTCTGTTAGCTCCACCTTTTGCAGGGGAGCTTTGTGTGAGTCTTTTCCAGATATACTAAACCTGGACTTGAAATCAGCTGTAAAGAACATTAAGATGCTTCTGGCTGCCCACTTTGACAGGCATTTCTAATTGTTTCTGCTACACATGCTACATAGGAAGGTACCTGATTTCATTTGTGAACTTGGAAGTTTTGCTATAAAGCTGGATTCTTAGTGTTAAAGGCTTTTGACTGTTTTGTAAATACTTGCATTTATGCAAATTGAGAGGAGGAAAAAAAAGGTTTAGGGACAACAGTATTAAGTAACCATGGAATATTGCGAGTCCCTTAAAGCTCTTTTTGTATCGGACTAGGATACAGAGTGGAAGCTATTGTGCCGTTCCGTTTCCGATACGGAAACTCACTTGGCGGTTTTGCCCAACCATGAGGGCTGGTTTCTGAGCCAGCCTCGTTGGATGGCCATGCTCAGCCAAATCAGTCTTCAACCAATTGAATGACCAAAGCATTTGGACCACACAGTGGTTTGCTATTCCTTCAAAATTACTTCCTCAGTTTCCGTAAAAACTTAAAAATGTTCACTTATCTTCAAGCGGATGTTTTCGTCCCATTTAAATTTGTGCCTTGTACCCTCCCTTCCCCTTCCTTAGGGAAGAAGACAGCTTATGTATTGCACCTACTTCGGTTTTTCTGAGTAGTGCTAAGGTCCATCTCATTCTTTTATATTAGTGCTATAACCAGTTCTGACAGACGACAAACTTGGTGATAGCAGTTCCATGACCCTCCTTACACCCAGAGGCCATTTGTGCACAGCAGCTACTGTATTCCAGAGTGGATGTCCATATTGTACCTGTTCACCGGGGAAGAAGGACCTGTGCTTGGCTGTGAAAGATAGTATGTAATGCTTTGGCCTTCCTTGACTTCCCCTGGTTTTCCCCACGTGTGCAGAGGAAGGGGCAGGATTATCCCTTCTTCTTTGACTAGCACTAATTAATTTTTCATTTTAGCATAGGTCTGACCTAGGGAGGAAAGCCCTTGTGTGAAGCTTTTTAGGTAGAGTGCCAAGATAGTCTGCAACATGATGTTACTGAACTCCAGCTTTGGTGTTACTGGTGATGGCTCAGGAATGCAGTAGCTCGTTGGGAACTTGTATGCTGCCTCTGGCTGCGTATGCAATTTGACTGTAGTTCTGGCATAGCCAGTATTATGTTGATTACCCCATCTTACTCCCTGCTGTCACTCAATAGCTTGTGCTTCAGAGAAGACTATAGAGTGTGAAGCAATGTTGGGGGGGAGTGCAAAACAGCAAACCGAACACCTTCATTGCATGCATATCTGCTTTGTTGTAAAGACATAAAGGAGTAGTCAAGACAAAAAGCAGACACTGATGTGAAGCCAACTTGGAGAGGATGCTAGACCCTGTGCTATAGTATTTATTTATCTGAATTGAAGACAAATTCTGAATGTTTACCTCAGTGTAAATACCTTTCCATAAGGAGGAATATTTACCTCAGTGTAAATTACCTTTCCATTAGGAGGAAAGGAATATTGCATGGAGCAATCAATATTGCAGATCGCTTTGCCAAACACTTAATCCTCCCTAAGGCAGGCTTCACATTAGTATGAACACTGTTCCTCTTTGGACCCTTACCTTTCTAGGATGTGAACAGTAAAAATGTGAATATTTGTTGTTTACTTCATTAGGCATAATTCATAATGATGTGTTTATATGAAGAATATCACAGACTGAAGCAAAACCATATGCAATTGGTTTACTTTATTATAAACTGTATATGATGTACAAACTAATAAACACTTAAATGACGACAGTCTCACTGTTGTTCTTAAACAGGCAAATGAACAAGATTTTCTAGCTGTGTATTTTGGTGCTGGATGTAATCTGGAGCACTGGGTTATGTTACCAGAACACTGAAAGGAGAGGGGATTCAGCAGGCTCCTACCCTGTAGCAAGAGCTGTCTTCAACTGATGCTTTAAAATACTTCTTATTTCTTTTGATAAAACAAAGCCATATATGATTTTTCTGCCAGGAAAGGCCCAAGCTGAGCATCAGGCAGACACAACTTTTCTGGTGGCTTCGTCAAATAGTTTCTGATGGGAGCCAGTGACCCTTACTCTGATGAAGGTAAGGGGGGTGGGGGGAGTTTACAAGTTCAGGTTTTTTGGATTTGGGGGATTTTTTTTTAAGGTATAATGGAAATTTATTCTGTCATCCATCTTTTTTGAAACAGCACGAACTCTTTTGCTTTACCAGTAAGCTTGCACAGTGTTTACAAGATTAGCCCTAACGTGCACCTTGCTTTTGTTTTAAATCTGGAGAGAGGAAGTGTTTCTCGTGCAGCACTGGGCTGGGTAAACAGTGTTTTCGGTGTGTGCACAGCTACTGGTAAGCTGTATCCATGTGACAGCTCCTTTACAGATATGAACCCAGCACATGCTTTTCAAACACAGTAAGCATTTACATATTAGTACTGGATTAATTTCAATATACCAAACACTGAGCCATAGCATGAGCTTAAACTGTTGTTCTGACCTGAATCCCATTAGTTGAGCTAAGTGTATAATAAGGTAATGACAGTATGTGACCAACTGGCAAACAGTTTCACTAAGCAAAAACATAAGCTTCAGTAAGACAAACTTAACGGAAGTGCTTGAACATTAAACCACCAGCTGGAAAAAAATTAGATCTGAGCAGACTTAAGTTATGTCATTACAGTACCTCCATTTACTTCCTAAATTACAATGTTACTTCCATCTTAACTTTTAACATTCAACTACATTAGATAAAAGTAGTAAAATCTTGTATGAAGTACAAATCCTATACTTCAGACATGATTTTAGTTTCTATAACATATAACAGAAAAGATGCTAGTTCATCTCTTCCATTCCCTGCCAAGGCAGGATTGTTCCCTACAGGATAAGTTCACTGAACCATACTTGGTTCAGCCCAATTTGACATGCACTGTGAAAGTGACTGGAGCCATGTTACAGGAACTGAATATATCTCCTGATGCTTAGCTTGTTTCCCTTTCTGTGACTCTTTTAGCCCACAGTAGTTGTCTTTAAGACATCTTCTGGCCACCCAGCTGCACATCCCCTTCCACAGTGAAGGAAGCCTTCGCGTGCTAACAGTGAGCATGAAGCTGGGTAGCCCAGGCCTGGGCAGCCACGTGGACGCAAGAGGCTGCCCTCTCCTCGAGGCTTTTGTGTACCCTGATGTCCTTCATAAATCTTTGATCTTGGGGACTAGATGACTAAGAAGTAATTGCCATGCTTGGTAGAAATTACCCATGACTGGGTCTTACTGGTCTTTACCTAGTAATTCAGCTACTAGTATTGCTAATATTAGTCCCTCAGCTTTAGGAAAGGTGTGGGGGGGATGTTATACAGTTCATGTCACCTGGCTTCACACCAGTTACAGGCTTTGGGCTGCCACTGCTTGATCATATAGTACTGACATATAGTGATCTAACGATTGTGGTTCATAGGGAAGTTATAAAAGACCATGGATCTTCCTCTGAAGGAGCAAACAAGCAGAGCAGTGCAGCTAGGCCTCTCCAAAACTCTTCTACTTAAAAAAAGCATTCAGCACTTCAGTCATTGACATTTTTATCTATTTAACTGTTTGGGTCTATTTGACAGTTTTCCTTTGTCTGTCAAGAGTCACTTGTTTTCTTCCTGAGGCCAATAAACTGTCTCCGTGGAGACATACTGGAGTTGGCAAAAGGACTTATTTAGTAAAGGTACAATTATTTCACTTTACAATTTTAAAGGTTACAGGAGTTACTTGCTTTAAAAAATAAACAAATGGTAACAAACAAATAATCTATCCTGCCCATACTATTAGATGATGGTGCARGAACTAAAAGCAGAGCCCCGTTTGTTGGTGCTCTGTGTAGGCACAAGTTTTCCTTTACCATAGTAACCCGAGAATATTGCCTTCACATCAATCTTCTTAGAAAGCACAAGCATCCACATTCCATTATTAAAATACAGCAGTTTCCCTCCTCCAATCTCCCCCACATCTTCACCTTTGTTCCCTGCCTTTTCCAGTTTTACGAACTCCAGCAGATCGAGCCCGGTCTGGACTGCTTCTATGCCGCTGGCACAGCCAAGGGTGATGTGCGCCCGGCTGCCTTTCGGAAAGTTGTCTGCAGGCGTTATCTTATCGGTGTCTCCTGGCCACAGCAGCAGCTGCTGCTCGCTCAATTCCACGCGAGCCCCGACAGTTTTTGTTGTGACGAACAGAGCAGAAATGGACAAGGTAAAGCCTTTGCCGTAGGAAGCCTTCACAACCTGGGGAAAGAGGGAAATAAGCCCAGAACACAGCTTTAGTGAACCACAAATGGGTGGGATTTCTAGCAGTGTGGTTAGCTTTATTCTCCACGTGCTCAGGGTCTTAGCTAATCATGGTAACCCTCGCTGTGACAAACTTGTAACAGGGCATACAAGTAGAACTTGGTGGCCTAACATTTCTGCTCCACAATCTGGAGTTGGTTRTGTCTGTTTCCTTCATAAATCCCATTATTTAACTGGGTGCTCGGACTCATYGGTTAAAGCATGAAATAGTTTAGCTGTAAGTGTAAGCACCTTAATTCATTATCACTCAAATCAAGCTGTTGGGGATGATGCTGGAAGTCAGGGCTGCATCAGGGGGGTAGGTGTATTTTCTTCAGACTAACAGAAACTAGTCAGTGTCTCTCTCACTTCAGACTTTTCTATTGCACAGGCCACCAGAAAGTGTTGCTATGCTTTAGACACAGATGTTCTCTCTAAAATCACCTCCCACCTCAACATGAAGCTGCRTCCCCAGCCCATTCCCTCAGCTTTGTGGATATACTGCTAGAAAGGCGGGAGAGTCTGATGGAGAAAGAGCCGCAGGGAAAAGTCAGAACCCAGACACTAACTTCTTGTTGGGCATATTCCTCAGCTCCAGGTGCTTTTCCAAAATCCATGTATTTTGTGGTGCAGTGTAAGACTCCAGGTGGCCTCTTCACAAAGTAGCTGGTGAGATCTATCTTTATTTTGGGATCTTCAATAGCAGAAGCAACTGCAAATACARGTAAAAAAAATTTACTACTAAAAGATGACAAACACCCCCCCCATGTCACCCCACAAGCCTGAGCCCCATTTCAACTTTCTTCAACTTTGTCCTTAATGTTTCATCTTACTTGCTGCTAGATAAATAAAACTATTCCCTCCTCACCTAGGCTAACAGTGGCTGTAACTAGAAAAACTTCTGTTCCCTCCTCACCTAGGCTAAYAGTGGCTGTAACTAGAAAAAYTTCTGTTCATCTTTGTGGTTTGTGTTGCAAGAACCACATAAAGGGCAAGATTGTTTCATATTTCCCTTTTCTGTTTTATTCTTCACATTAATTCTCCATAGTCCCCCACAATAACCAGTGGGATGCTCAGCTGCTTTATGTGACACTGCCAGCATCCTACCCCAGCTCCTTACAATATCAGAGGAGCTAAGCAGACTTTTCTTAAGAAAACTGTTTCATTTCTTTTTAACTTACAAGAGCAACTTTGTCAACTGTGAAAATATAGGGACTAGTAAGTATCTTTAAACGGTGTTTTTGTTGTTGTAAACTTTAACAAAAAGTGTCATTTTAGAAGCTGACCAAGTCTGTTCTATTTGTTGAATGTTAATGTTTGATCAACAGAGTAAAAACTTGAAAAGATATTTCTATACATACAGTATTTATTCTCCTTTTTGAAGGCTTTAAGACTTCCAAGCTCATCTAAGAAGGCCTGTCCAACCTTCCTCAGGATCTCTGAGCTTCTTTTACTCAAAAACCACCCAAAATACAAGGGTAGAAATTCTTTTTCCAAGCTTGGTTTCATTTTCTTCAGCTCTTCCACTGACAATTTCCATTGATTCTTTTCCTTGAGCTGCAAGCAATCTATTCTCCACTGTGTTTTTGGCTCTGCAAAGATGACTTTGTACCGGTATTTGTCAGCAATATCRAACAGTTGATCCAGTCGTTCCCTTTCATGGTGAGTGTCGTCCAAAACAATAACACTGATGTCTCGTTTGCAATAGTCAACTAAATCCTCATCAACTTTTGAATATTCTTCAGGAACAGTGCTTCTTATTGCAGGGACAATTTTATAGGTATCGACAGAAATCACCTTACAGGCATCTTTATACCTATCTTGAATAGCCTGGGCAAGAGTGGACTTTCCACTRCCAGGCAAGCCTCTTAAAATAAAAAAGGTTTTAGATTCTTTGACTGTGGAGATGGTATCATCATCATCAAGGAACGGGTATTGCAAGCTTTCAGGCCTTTCTTTTGCTGACTGAGTAGACATTTTTCTAAATATTTTAGGCAGGAATGTGTGACTCTTCTTCGAAAAGCCTCTGTTCTGAAATTTAAGAAGAAAATATTTTGTAGGCCAGCAATCCCAAGAGACAGCATATTTCTATTGCACAAGTGTGCCGCTCAGACCCTTATCGGGGGGGAGGAAGGCTGTGCTCGGAGGGGTGTCATCGGCTCTGGGAGTGCATTTGTGCCACCGCTTCCACGTAACCTCAGCTGCTCCGCSTGGCTCAAACCCCTCCCACAGCCGCTGCGGCAGTCGCAGGCGGCACCGTGTTGTCCTGGCACTGGACAGAGGGGAGGAGGCGCAGCGGAGGGGGAGCCCTGCTCCGCTCTCCGGCTCAGGCCTTCGCTAGCCGCTGGCGGCGGCCGCAGCGCTGCCCGAGCTGGAAGTGCAAGGTTTACCGCCACGCGGTAGCAGCGTGCACCCACGAGCTCCMGCAAAGCTGAAGCCAGGCAGGGCAGCTGGAGCGTTAGGATGCTTAAACCAACACTTGTGGTTGCCAGTTTACGAAGAGACCACGTGCCGGGGTAACTCGGCCTGAAAGGGGGAAACGCAACAGTTGCTCACGTTTCTTTCATTCATCCAAAGACTATAAACAGATTTAGGCCTGTTTAGGGTTTCTCTAGTCCTGTAGGAAAGGCTGTTTCAGAGTAAAGCCAGCAAGGAGACTACCTCATGTTAAGAACTGCCTTCTCTTCATGCCTAGGACACTGCACAGCAGCACCTTTGCCCCTCAGAGGTGGGAGTTTCAGGCTGGTCTTGTAATGAAGAACAACTTAAATTGCTTCAGGCAAAAGCAAACCTGCTCTTAGCATTTTTCAAACTGAAAGTTAAACGCATCCACTCAGCACCAAAACAAACGGTCGAGCTCGACACCACGAGACAGCTGGCACTTCCTCCTTCCCCTTTTCTGACCAGATAAAATAACTGGTATCTAAGATTAATTCTCATTAGGATCTAGGCTAATCTGAGATTTCATGAAAATGAGGAATTTGTCTAAGGTTCTGCTAGTATCAACAGGGACAACAATTTTGTCAGCCAATACACAAACTCTCTAGCCTCTCTCCCCAGCTGCATCCTTGCTACAGACTAGTCCCAGCTCTGCTGCCAACAACAACATCTTGTTAACGAGACCCAAGCTCTGTACCAGCAGTCAAGAAACCACAGACACGATACTGGAAGAGCGTATTTGTCACTGACCCGAAGATCTATGGGGTTTTCGTATTACATAAATGTTCTGCCCATTGCAGAAAAATATTGCTTGACTCTGCGGGGTGAGGACACTGCATGAAAATGAACTATTTCAACTGATTAACTTATTTGTCTACTTTTCATTCTAGAATTTGGAGGTGGCTTTTTGGTTTTGAGGCACCCTGGCACAAGCCCTGTGCACCAGCGTTGCTCCAGTGTTCACTGTGCAGCAGGCCAGGCCTCTAACAGGGGACGACGGGCTCCAACCGTGGTCCCCGGGGCACCTGGTGCAGAATTCCTACCCCAAGAGTAGGATCAAAAAAAAAAAAAAAAAAAAAAAAAAAAAAAAAAAAAAAAAAAAAAAAAAAAAAAAAAAAAAAAAAAAAAAAACGAGGAGCAAGCCCGTCTCTTGGGACACCTACGCTGGCTTCCCTGAGGACTCCGGGCTCCCAGGTCATCGCGTAAGAGGACAAGCGCTTCAGCTTCCTCTGATCGCCACGGAGGAGTGCAAGAAAAGGAGACRGCATGAGACGCCCCAGGGAGCTGCTGCTCCTCGGAGCGCAAGCCTCGTGTTTCCGCAGCGGTCTGGGAGGTCTGGCCCGAGCGCGGAGCTGCAGAGCCTCTCGACTCGCTGTTCCCGCGGCCGCCCGGCGAGGCAGCTACGCGTGCCCGGCACAGGCCTGGCCTGCGCCAGCCGAACTGTTTGGCCGGGAGCAGCTGCGGGCGAGCGGCGGTGACTGAGGCCGCTTCTCAGCTGCGTAAACAACAGAACAATAACAGCCCCCCCGGGCCTTTGTTCCGCGGCCAGCTCCCGCTATAATGCTCGCCTTCACGGGCGGCGCGGCCGCGCAGTGGCACCGCGGGGGCGGGAGCGGGGAGCGGGGGCTCCTCGGGCGAACAATCCCCGATTCAGCGCCGCCCGCCGCCCGCGGCGCCCCCGCTTGCCCCGGGCTCCCTCCCGGGGGAAGCTCCAGGCTCTGCCGCGCCGGCCCCGGGCCCCCGCGCTGCCCCCGCGGCGCCGCCGGCTCCCGGCGCTCCCGGACCCTCCGTTACCCCCTGGGCGCCGCCGGCTCCGGGCGCTGCCGCCGCCGCCGCCGCCGCGTCCCCGCCGCTCCGGGCGCCCCGCGCTGCCCCGCTGCGCTCCGCCCCGCCCCGGCCGCTTCCTCCCCGCCAGGAATCAAAACCGAAAGCGGCGCCGCGGCCGCGCTCTCCCCCCGCCTCCCCCGGCGCTCACCATGGTGAGGGCAGCGGCTCCGGGCGGCCGCCGGTGCGGAGCGGCGCGGCAGGGAAGCGGCTCTGGGGCGGGCGCCGCCGCGGGCGCTTTCATAGCGCGGAGCCCCGCGGCCCCGCCCGGGCCCCTCCCCGGGGCCGGAGCTCTGCTGCGCCGGGAGGACCGGGGCACCGGCGCGGGCCGGCAGCGAGCTGCGCCTTCACCCCTGGCCGGGAAGCCGGACTCTCCTTCGGCCACGCAGCTGTGTCTGTGCCGGGGGCTTCCAGCACACCCGTGCAAGCTGGGGGGGAAGAGCATGAAGTCTTCACGCTCCTGGACTCATAGGTAGGCGACACAGCTGCTGTCCAGGCACAGCAAAGGGGAGAGAGCTCTTGCTTGTAAAACCAACATTGCAGCACAAAATTTAATTCTACTGCCTAGCTCCTCAGGAATTGCTACTCTACTCGGATGCGGAGTCGTGCTGCTCTTCATCCTCATCTTCCCTTTCCCCCATGCTAGTCTCCTCTTCTTCTTCTTCTTCTTCATCATAATCATCATCTTCCTCATTGCTCTTGCACTCCTCGTTTTCTTGTTCATTTCCCTCCTCTTTATCATTTCCGTACTCCTCTTCATTGTTCTTCTCAGCATCTTCCTCTTGCTTTTCATTTGTCTGATTCTCAATGCTTTGGTCACTTTCCTCACTTTCCTCTCTCTCTGTGTTCTTCTTGGAGCTGTCTTCTGTGTATTCACTGCTGCAATCATCGTCTGTGGAGGGGTAGGGGACAGGAAAGCAAATTTAAACCAATTTCCAGCACTGAACAATCAATAGGGCACAAAAAAGAAGAAATTCCTGGCCTGCTTCACTAACTACAGTCAGAAAACTCTTCTCTTTATTTTCTTTCTCACAAGACTCCATTTACTGATGATGCAAAAAGCTGAGCTGCATGATCTAAAGTGAATAGAAACCAACCTGGCAGGCACATCAGTCTGAATTAATCAACTAAGACAAAATAAAGTCCAAGTATAGTGGTTGCAGAGAGCCCTAGGAAAGGTGGAGCTAGAAAAGTGATGGTCAGAGATGGGAGGCTTGCACTTTCCCTTGTTCATTCAAATTACAGCATTTGGCTCAGAAAAGCTTAACAGGATTAACCCTGAGTCCTAAATGTCTGGGGCATGTACGTCTTGAGCAATATACACTGCTCCAGAGCTATCCTTCGCTAACTCTGCTTGCAAGTGCTCCTACTGCTCAGTAGGTGTGAGCAAATTTGCCCTGTTCCAACTGAGGAGGAAGCTTTCCTACACTTACAGTGCACAAGAATATGGTGAAGGATGACTCCAGAGCAGGTCTGACTGTACACAGACTTTGTACCCTGCAGGCACAAAGAGGAAACTTGGGAAGTGCTGCCATCTCCTGCTCAGATAGAGCAGGATGGATATAGTCCTGAGAGAGCCCTTAGATGAGCATGGTGATGGAAGTGGAGTTCCAAGAACTTAATTATCCTCTCATTCACCACGAGGATGCTACAGCTACACGGAGTAAGGCCTGCCAGTTGGGACTGCAGAGAGGATACTGTATGTTAGGTCTCACTCTTTGGGGAGGTGGAAGGAGAAGGGGGAAGCTATATATGTTGAGATGAGGAACAGTGTCTGTTTGTTGTGTACCTGTAAATGGTTTATGCTGTCATGCTTCATGCTGTAGATGCTTGGTAGTACATACTATTGTTTAGATGGCATCATAAAATTACATACATCTATATAATGGGGATTCTAAAATCCAGCTGAGGTTTTTGAAGGTCTCAGCACTGTTGATCTCCTGTATTCACAGTCATTTTTACAGTCTCATTTTAATGCTGTTTTCCTTCTGACTAGGCCCACTGAGCTGCTTTCAGWGTTTTTAGAAGCAGCTTTTTATATGGATGGCACTGAAGAGTGAAATTAAGCTCATTCCCCGTTACAAGTTAGCAAGGCTTCACTTGCATGAGAGTTGCTATAGGTTATACYAAAGTATCAATATTAAACCCTCACTGCCAAGAAAACTGAAACCACAAGGTGTAACTAGGATATGACCTCACATATAAAATAATTCCTTCTATAGTGTACAAGTAGAGAATGCATGCAGCCCAGAAATTTGGATGCCTGCTATCTGGCAATGTGGAGTTGCTTTATTGTCACCCGAAGTGCAAGCCTGTTCTCTGGACAATACAGTAACATGCCGTGTCCTCATCTGTATTTTCACTGCAAGAACACCRTGCTGAAAACAGTAGTTTTATAATGCACAGAAAATTAAAGAAACCTGAGCTGGATGGACCTCAGGCCCTCAAGCACTGACTGCAGCAAACTTGAGTGATAGGTATGCAGTCATTTTATTGGAAAGTATCAGGAGATTTGTTCCCATGTTTCAGTYGGTGCCCCAGAAAAGGGAAGTGRGGAGTTGTTAGTTGTATGTGGTGCAGAGGTCTAGATAACAAYTACCTTTAGAAGAATCAGCTGTCATTTCTCTTTCTCCTTTCAACTCTTTGATGAAGCTTTTGCTCACGTCATCTAAGGCCTGAAAGTGATATGGCTCATTAATAAGACTTTAGAAATACAGTTAAAGTTTGGTTTCTTTTTATTTCTGCTATCATTGCTTGCTCCTTCACTATCCTAAACTCTCTGCAGCAATGTGCTTCATTTATCCCTGCAAGAATTATTAATATCTGTTAGTATCCCTTATCAAATGTCTCCTCCTCTGAAAATTCTCTCACACACACACAATCATTTTTCTTCATGCAGGAGAGTAGGTTTGGTTTGAGCTTTGGACACCCATGAGGCATCCCCAAACAGGTATGTTTTATGCAGCAAATTGTGATTGAGGTGCCTGATGAGCCTAGTGCTGTCTGAGCTAGGCAGGAGGATCACACACAACACACTGGCAGACCAATGAAGACAGACTGCTGTAACATGCAGACTGTTTTATGCTTGGGACACTGGCTGTGCCCTAGATGTTGTTCCATGGTCTGATGCAAAGTGGTTTCTCTGGGACATTTTGCAGAGGTCATAAAAGGGTGAGACGTGCGCAACCCTACATTCCAGTTGTTAGCAACTGAACACAAAGGAGACACCACTGTATTCTGAGCATGAAAATCTTGCCCCAAGGAGGCCAAAAGAAAATTTTCCCTTGACCCGAACAGGGCCAGGACTTCTTCCTCTGTATGKTGTACTGGTTCACAAACAGGGATTATATCTTCCAAGATGGAAGGCTTCATATCTTTCATTATGTAAACTACTTCAGAGAATGTATTCTAATGCTATAACTGTCTAATGACATTTTCTCTGTCCTCATGACATTAGAACAATAGTTACAGCTAACTTGTTGATGCTTCCCCAAACTTTTCTCCTTGTTGCAACGTGCCACTTACAATAATGATGGCCTGTTGAGCCTCATCATTGTGAATAAGCTTTGCCTTCTCAAGTGCTTTTTCAAAATTGATGATTGCAGCCTGGTAATCCTTTAATTTTACTGTAACAAACAAACAAAAACATCTGTTTTAACCCAAGATCACAAATGAAAGAAAAACAACAGGTTAATTAAGCAAATCTACCATGAAAAGTTTTATCTGAATAATTGCTTTGGTTGTTAAATCATGGAGTTGCTCTCATTAAGATGGTTAACAGAGTGGCTGTCTCCATCCTTAAGGTGAAATTTGTACTAACATCTTTACCTTGTGCTTGTGCCACCAGTACACTAGCATTGAGTTGCCACTCAACATCTCCCTCCTCATCTGCTGACTGTAGGGACTTCTCTCCATAATTCTGGGCTTCTTCAGCTTTATTCAGTTCAAGGTAACATCGGCCAATTTCATGGAACAACCAGGTCTTCTCCAGGCTGGATTTTGCCATTGGAATCTTCTCCTCCCAACTTTAAGAAGAAAGACATTTACTGAATTTCAATGAGTGCTATTATAATTTAAGTTATAATTTCAACCATTGGTTCTATAAACAAAAGGTTCCAGATGCTGTTATTATGAAAAGTTGTTCTATACTGAGATCTGCTAAGTATTTAGAAAAAGACCAAGTAGTAAAATCTGGAGAACTCCAGATTGATGATGGATTTTTAAGGCTGTTGCTGGTTGGGACAAAGGTGCAATCAATACTCCTGAGTACCAAAATCTGTTCAGTCAATAAGCACCAGAAGCATCTGGTGCTGTCAGTGATCTGTGTACAGTGAGAGGTACACCTCAGCTGAGTTCCTGGCAGAAGGCATGTATTCTACAACTGGCTTTCTCAGTCACCCTTGCTTGCAGTGTATTTAAACAACCTGAAAAGAGAGCATCTATTTAATTCTAAATAAAACCTTATTCTTTTTTTCTGTTACTAAGTTTACATACGTGTCAATAGCTTGCTGGAATTTGCCGATTCTGGCATAAACTCTGCCGATGTTATCAAGCGCTCTGGATATGGCATCCGGCAGATTGCTGCATTGAAAAGAAAAAGAAATTATAGTAGCTAAAGTAGTCTTGTGCCTGATACAGTCTGCATTTTCTTCAGCCCTATATATTTTCTTTGGTGATCAACCTGACAGCAGGATAAGGTTGAGGAGCAGAGTTAAAGGACCAACATCAAAGTCTTAAAACCAAGGTACATTTTTGCTTTTTTATCTACAGCTGTTGTAACTGAAGCCCTGTAAGACACAGGGAAAAATGGTTTAGTTTTGTCACTTTTACKTCTTCATGTAAAGCTGGCAGCACTTTGTGAGTCTTTTCCACTACTCTCTGTTTCAACTTTCCTTTTTTGCCGTGTGGATCTTTCACATTTCCCRTGGAAGAACCCTGTCAGCTGCTAGGTCTCTAGCACTAATGGTTGATGCCTGTCCAAGGAGAAAGTGAAAGAACAAAGTGTCTGCAGGGTGTTCACATCAACAGATTCCTTGTAACAGACCATGCTCCCAGTGCTCTGAATGAGCTTTTCCTCTATGCTAACGGCAGCTCCTTTTAGAATAATGTAGCCTGCAGAATTTAAAGTTTTTTCTTATTTAGTCCTCATTCTCATGTTTGGAAGTGGACTGTTTTAACTACCCTCACCTTACAAATAAAAAAGCTGATGAAAGGAGAGAATCAATGCATTGCTGTGGGCTATGGGAGCCAACAGAACGTCTCCTCTTGCTCTTCCTGAACTCTAGCCACCAGAGGGCGATCCCCCCCYCCACAGTAATTGTTGCAATTCGGTCTTCTAAATACAACCTTCAGTCAGTTTGAAAAAGTAGTAAAATTATGCATCTCTTTCCTGCCTCTCCACTGCTAATTCTTAACTTTGATTGGCATGGAGAGTGGGGAGTGAAGATCACCAGGAAGGAGGTAGAAGTGTCTTTAAACAACAGTAAAAAATAAACCATTTGTCATTTGTGAAAATGATAAACAATAACCCAGTTACATTTTAACARCCCTATGCAATATCAGTAAGAATAAAAACAAAATAACATAATTTCAAGCAACTATTCAGTGTTTTCTGATGTGCATTGAAAAATTAGATTACTAATCTAATCTGCTCCATTCTGTTTTAGCTGAAARGCTACAGCAAATTTTCTGTATGAGCAGGTAGCTCATGCCTCTTAGATAAATATTTCATGTATACCATCATGGTTTGAATGCAAATGACTTTAGGAGAAAGTTGTATAAGAATCAGAGCCTGACCTTTCTGAGAAGGAAGTGCAGACTAGAGGTTATAAGTGCTGAGTCTGAGATTTGTGGGTTTTTTTTTGTTTGTTTTTTTTTTTTTTTTTTGCTTTGTTTAAACACAGATTTTGATGTGTCATGTGGGCCAGGTCCTTTAACAATCTGCTTCAGTTTTCTTATTTTTAAACAGTAAGGATAATAAGTCACTAGAGACCATGACACTTTGGCAGCATCTGAATGCAATGCCCTGTTAAATCTCCAGGAGGTAGTTACATTATCTGATGCTAAAACATCTGAATGGAGGTACTTTCCTCTGCACACTGGATCTTTTCCCCATGCATTGGAGCTTCTCAGCACTTACTTCTGCCTGGCAAATTCCAGATCAGTTTTGTGGCTTTGCAAAGCTGCATCCATCTGGCCCATCTCTATCTGAGCATTCCCAATGCAGTTATGGAGGTTTCCAATCAGTTCATTCTTGTTGGGAACTTCGTCATCTGACCATCCTTTTATTGTCTTTAGCACATGCTCAGCTTTCTTACAACTTTCTTCTGGGGAGCCACCAGTCAGCACTAGAGATAAAGAGCAAAGTTTGGTGCTAGTGTGTGGACACAGCAATATTTGGGAAGCAAGAATAAGAGCAGTTGTGTAGGCCTCTGAAACAGCTTGGGAAGGGTTACTGCTCTTGGTTCTTCRTGTATCACCTACACTCTCCCCATCAGTCTCCAGTAAATGTGCCCCTGGGAGACAGTACTTCATTTCCCACTACTAGMAGTCACTTTCATCACAGCAAGTGATAGAGCACTCTGGTAGCACTTCACATTTGCTAAAGAAAAATAAATGAGACAATGTCCATTGCCTGAAAATCAGCTGAAAGCATGTAGTCATTCTAGCAGGGAAACCTGGTCTTGAAGATGAAGTACTAGCTACAATACTTAGGTTTTTATCTCCTAAATTAGTCCCTTACCCTCTCCTGGTGAGCTGTTGATTGCATCCAGTTGGTTACAGTGCTCTGGGGATTAGACTGCAGGATGGTTTTGTCATTGTCTGCACCAAGCTGTTGTAACTGAAATTAACTAAACGGCAGTAATGTCTGAGTTTTTCTCTCCTGGGTTATAAAACATGGAGCCCGAAGAGAAAGAGAACAGAGGTAGAACTGAATTACTCCTTCCTTCTAGACCACTGTTCTTCAGATTCTTCATTTTTCTGCAGTGGTATTTTTCGGCTACAGAAATGATTAACTCCAGTACCCTATATTCTCTCAGTAAAACAACTTCTAATTACCAGACTGGCCAGGGGCACTTGCTAAGCATGCAGCAGTGGCCTACTTAGCTTTGTGTTGTTCTGAAAAACAGTTAGCAAGGCCTCAAGTACAGAAGAAGTTAAATAAATAAATAAAGTATTGGATTCTCTTCCTCAAAGTATTGCTTTGGGAAAGGGGAAGAATGTAAAAACAAATACTTTCAAAATCTGCCTGGTACTGTTTGTTAATAATTGCASTGTTGTCTGTAATTACTACAGCAAATAACTGTATATGCCAATCATCATTTTCTTACTACCTCCAGTGAGGACACGTACACATGTCAATGTCTTCCATACTCTTCACAATATATCTGGCAACCTCAGCTGGTTTTCGTTTCTTGTCTCGGATCCACCTTTGCTGCCTGAGCTTGCGCTCTCTCACTCGGGCATAAATAGGCTTCTGCTGCTGCCAGAATTCAGTACGTGTGTCCAGGTAGGTAATGCCACTCAAAACTAGGTCCTTTACTTTGATCCCCTCCTTTGTGGTGCTCTTCATCAAGTCTGAAAATAAGATGGTAGAACTCAGGAAAGGATTAATGTCTGCRATGAATGAAGTTGCAGTTCAGTGGAGGGGGAGTGCCTGTGAATGTTTGTGTATTACGATAGAGAGCCCCAGAAACTCCATTCCTCAGAACCAATGTGGTTTTGGGAGAGAGGTTGGAGAAAGCTTCTCCTATGGTTTCCCATCCATGTATGTTTTAGTGAGCTGGAGCTGTGCTTCCCAGCCCCTAGAGTTGCTGCCTTTCCTGCTGACAGAATCAAGAAGAGGCCTACTTAATGGGAGTCAGCTGTGGTAAGTGAGAACCTCTCCTCCAGGACAAAACAACTGCATGGGGAACTGCTTCCCTGGCAGACTCATTTGTACTTAAATTGCATTTCAAAGCAAGAAAGTATTGTGGATTAGATTGAAATATGGAAATTGAGAGGGCTTTTGCATGCTTGGAAAATAAGTAGCCCACATATGGTATTATTGTCATTAATAATATAAAAGCTGCCAATAGACTAGATTCTTAATTATTCTTCTGTTACTGGGTAAACAGTTTCCTAGAAAAATGACTACATGGGGATCACCTCTGCAGCTAGTTCTAAAATATGATACTTCTGCTAACCCTGCATTTTGATCTTAACAGCATTTATAATGAAACTGTGAATAGGTATAATCTATTAGCAGTGTCTTGCACTTAATATGAATCTTAGTGTATTTTATCATTACGCAAAAAATGAAATAATTTTTAATTATAAAGTTTCTGCTTTTGATTTCATCAGCACAGATTACTTCTAGTTGATTCGTTGCTAAACTGTTCGTTAGAAAAACCTGCTATTTCATTAGGAAGGAAACATGTTCACACACAGTTATGAATATTGGATCTGTCTCAAAATCACCTGTACTCTCCAGACATCTACCTCTCTCCAGACCACTGCATACATTATGTGATATGTAAGCTGTGATGCAAATAGGGAAGAATAGTCATAGGGATATAAAAGAAGGAAGAAAAAGAAAGGAAGAAACTGCATAGAAAGAACATTTAGTTAAATATATTGTAGAAAGACCTTCATCCTTGAGCAGTTTTTCTAGATAAACCTTGTCAGCATAAAGCTCTCCGAGAAGCTGTCGCTCTATTTGTGGATTCCTAACACGCTCCTGTTTGCTTGTCCGCTTTTGATCCTTGGTCAGTTTGACTTGGACTTTCTGTTTTGCTTTTTTGCTCTATAGAAATAAATAAAAAAAAAATCAAGTAAGTCAAGGGAGATAAGCAGGGAACATTAAAATTTGGAGGAAAGGCCTGGCTTTTAGAATTCTGTTTACACTCTGTATAGGTCAAATTATTTTTTAAGTAAAAGCAAGAAGTCAGACGTGTGTCCCACCAATTGCTTTAGTCGTAAGCAATTGAAATTTTGAACCCAAACATGTTCCCTCTCCTCCAAGAACAGGAGGGGGCATTATACTGAGAGCAAGAGCACCACTGTCTTAGTACAGTGTCTTGTACTGTTTCAGAGGGCTTTCTGGCCAGTGCTGTGGAAGCACATTAGGTTTGTGGGATAGGCAGGTCTAGCTTTCCTCAGTCAAAGAAAAGGAGGTTTTAACAGCCAGGRCTTCTGAGAGTATTTCTAAAGTTTCATACCCCAAATCCTAGCAATTGCAGTRCTTATCTTTAGTCCTCTTTGTACAAATTACTCTAACCACTGGGTACCCAAAATTCCAGCTGAAAAAAGGGATGAGCATTCACTGCAYTGACTTCAAAGGAAGATGTGTGTGCTTGGCATCTCAGAGGAACAAGGCACTACTTCAGGAGACCACCTCAAAATTAAGCAATTGAGAAAGTGCCCACTATCAAAAATGTGAACCTTAAACATCTGGTAAAACCAAAGTAAATACTATAGTTAAATGTACCCTGGCTYCAACCTCAGTGCTGTTACTTATTACCTTTTGCTGGGTGATCTCCCTTTAGAAACAACAGTCAGGCTGGTAGAGAAATTTCAAATTAGGCTCTGTTTCTCCTTGGTTGCTCTTCCCTGCCCTTCTGCCTTCTCCTTTCTATTTTTTGTAGCTTGAGCCAAAATTCCATTAAAAGCAGGTGTGTAAATACTCTCATAAAGGATCAGCATGCTCCTTATGCTCAGAATGCTTCACTAGACCAGTCATATCCCCATCCATGTTGCTACAGAAACTATTAATCCTGTAGTGCCTATTTGCAGAAGGCATTAGCATTATAATAACTCTGGTTAGCTTCCAAAGAAAGAGCTCTTCCACTATACCTCTGCCTGCCTGCTTAAAAAGCAGAGGTCCTCTTTATTCTCCAGTTTAACTGAGGATGGACCTGCAAATACAGAGAATGTATTTGTTAGTGTTCAAGAACTGCAATACAGAGCTCTAGAAGTCAAAATGGTTGTAAATGTGCCAGACCTATATTATCCTGCTTCAAATAAAGCTAACTCTTTCATTTGAAATATGTGGTTGTATGTTCTTTAAGCAGGGATTACAGCTCATAAATGCTGATCTTCTCTAGATTTTAATTATTATTTTCACATGGCACCGGGGGCTCCTATCACAGATCAGAATTCTGACATAGACATATGCTACAGCCTGTGTGGAGGCATTAACAAAAGGCTGGCATGTTYTTCTAAGGGATCAAAGCTAAATTTTAAAATGAGGAAAAAAACCTCATAAGGATCTTCAGCAATGCAGAGAAGTATTTTAAAGTGTTTAGGCACTGATACAATGGCAAAAATCCCWTTTCATTTTCATTGTGACATCCATTTCTGCTATTCAGAATCCATTCTGGCAATGTAGGAACAGTGAAAAACATTTCTTTATCTTGGCCTGGTCAGAAGGAAGAAAGGAGCTTCAAATGCTGTTGTAGAAGTATTTCTTCCAGCAAGGCAACTGGGACAACATAAGCTATGTGAGTACATGCATATCAGGGAAGGCAGGTGTTTTTGTATCTGCCAAGCAAAACAGATTTAGTAAAGCGGTTTGGGGATGTGCCCTATTAACGTATGTGCATTTCCCAACTATTTAAACATCCAGATCAAATGACAACATGTTTCTTTGTCCTTTTTTTCCCCCTGCATCTAGGAGATATAGCTTGATTTAAAATGGCTTTTTTTTCATCTGTTCACTTGTTTACTGCCCAGATGCTCAAAGTGCCTAGCTCTATATCAAGCACAGCAAGCATTTTAACTGAGAATTGCAATGATATCTAGATACTTGGATTAAGCTAAGAAAGCAGCAGCAATGGAGGAAAGAAAGCCTGATTTGGCTCCTTCTCTATTTGTCTTCCAAATGAACATCACTTGCAAAAAAAAGCTTCAGGCTTTGATGCAGCTGTGACATGAAGTTAATCTGTTGCACTGGAGGTGGACTGAAATTTTGAAACAGAGTGAGGCACCTAAATATCTTAAGGATCACTACCTACATGTATGGGTGTGCAGGCAGGGTGTGTCTTGGCTCTGTGAATGGATAGGCTGTAAGGGGATCCACTTGAGCAGTTTCTAACTAGCCTGGCAGGTTTTACAGCGGCCTTGCGAGTTGCTCTGTGCAGGTTGCTCTGTGCATATAATAAAGCCATTTGTGTAAGGTGGCAGCCCCATCTGAGGTGTGTCCATGTGCCTGAGAGTGGGTGCACATCATGTCCACACTTGTCTGCATGTGAGAAAGCATTGCTGAGAGGAAAACTAAGGGAAAAGGGACAAGGTTTTGCTTTGCTTTGAACGTCATCAGGTCCTTGGCCTTTCCACTCTCCTGCAGGACAGAGTTCTATGATCTAAGYCAGAAATTATGAAAGCAGTGCTCCATTGCAATAGTCAACAGTTTCACTGGTCTTATGCAGTGTAAATTGGAGGAAGATCAGGATCTCAGAATGGTCAGTCTCAGGTGGCAAGGCAAATTTCATTAAGAAGTTTTAATATGGGGATAAAGATCTCRAAATGGATTCTGTAATTACTAATACAGAAGGCAGAAAAATGAGTATGGTAGTAAGTAGATGTGCTGCTTTCTTCTATAGTACCTAGAGTATTTTCAAGGTGACTTTAGAAATACTAGTAATCAAAATATAATAATCAAAATTGTGCCAAAGTCATAATTTACTTTCATAACTGAAGTTATTAGATACACTTATATGAATAGGCATTCAGCCCCTCTAAAAAAAAACCCAAACCAGGAACAGGGCTGTGCCATTTTTGGTGGTTCCTGTTTTCATCTGAGAATAGCTACTGAGCATGTGAATCCAGAAGCAAAGAGACTGTTGTTGCAAGGTCCTTGGGTCATTTTCAGGGCTAATATGTCATCAGCTATCAAATGGACAGCTTCTGGCTATGCTTATAAGCTCCATGAAATACATCTTACTTCCAATGCAGTTAACAATTGCCTCCTGGGATTTCTGGATACCCAGTCTGAATTTCTGTAGTTCTGGACGTAGTCTGTAGCCTCGATGATAGAACACCAATGCAAATTCAAAGTCACCCATGGTATATAGAGTCTCAGCTTTTTGATAAAGTCCCTGAAATGACATTTAAAAAAAGACATTGGAAACTTCATTACATTTCTTGCTGGGCAGAAGTGAGAGCCCTGTGCCCTCTCAACGTGCAKACAGTAAAGTCCAATCCTGAAATTCTTGCCGAGATGACTAACCACCTCCACCTCCCTGGGAGCACTAAGGTAAGTGTGCAGGATGAGGCCTCTTTTGCTTTTCAAGTCAGCTGTTTCCCCAGAATGCTCAGCTTTTCACACAGACAAAAAACTTGTCCTTAGACACCCCAGGCTCTCTTATCCCTTCATGCTGTTTACCTTGGAGAATGTTTTGTCGTTTTGGAGCGAAGCTTCTGCATCTTTGAGGGAATTTTCTGTGTCTCCAAGTTTAAGGTAACATTTTGAGCGGGCAACTAGGCAGTGCTTGTCGCCTGGTCGTAGCTGCAGCGCCTGGAATGCAGGGGACATGGATGCGCGGTCGGGAAGCACATAAGCACATGCATTTGATGCAACCTGCTCCAAGCCTACGCGGATCCCGGTGCCACCTCGTGATGCCTCCTCCCCAGCCCGCGTCCCCTCGTGGTCGCGCCCTCCCGCCCGCCGCCGTCCCCTGGGCAGGCCCCTCACGTTGGTGAAGCAAGGCAGCGCCTTGTCGTGCTCGCCCCGCCGGACCAGCAGCGTCCCCTCGGCCACGAAGCTGGGGAAGGTGCCGGCCGGCACCTCCGCCTCCGCCATCGGCCCGGCCCGGCCCGGCCCGGCCCGGCCCGCCGCGCCGCCGCTGCCTGGCAACGGCTGCCTGGCAACGGCTGCCTGGCAACGGCTGCCTGGCAACGGCCGGCTTCCGGCGCGGCGGCCCCGCCCACGGCCGTGTCGTCACCGCCTCGCCCCGCCCCGCCGCCGTTTCGGCGCCCCCTGGCGCCGCGGAGCGGCCGCCGCCCCGCGGACCGTCCTGCCCCACGTCCCCCGGACGGTGTGCTTTGGGGACCGTCCTGCCCCACGTCCCCCGGACGGTGTGCTTTGGGGACCGTCCTGCCCCATGGCCCCCAGACAGTGTGCTTTGGGGACCGCCCTGCTCCACGTCCCCCCAGACGGTGTGCTTTGGGGACCGTCCTGCCCCACATCCCCCTAGACAGCATGGCCTGGGCACCGTCCTGCCCCATGGCCCCCAGACAGTGTGCTTTGGGGACCGTCCTGCCCCACGTCCCCCCCGGACGGTGTGCTTTGGGGACCGTCCTGCCCCACGTCCCCCGGACGGTGTGCTTTGGGGACCGTCCTGCCCCCACGTCCCCCCAGACGGTGTGCTTTGGGGAGCGTCCTGCCCCACGTCCCCCTAGATAGCATGGCCTGGGCACCATCCTGCCCCACGTCCCCCAGACGGTGTGCTTTGGGGACCGTCCTGCCCCACATCCCCCTAGACAGCATGGCCTGGGCACCGTCCTGCCCCACGTCCCCCCAGACAGTGTGCTTTGGGAACCGTCCTGCCCCACGCCCCCTAGACAGCGTGGCCTGGGCACCGTCCTGCCCCACATCCCCCAGTGTGCTTTGGGGGCCGTCCACTTGGCTCACATGAGCTGAACCGGGATTGCTGTTTCCTCCGAACGTCGGTAAATAGATGTCTTGCTGCATTTATATACTGACCATAGCAGTGTATTGGCAGCGTGTGTTTCTGCAGAAATTCCTGTAAAGTCGCAGCTGTTTTCCTTGAGTGCTGCTGTAGCCAGCTCACTCACAGTGCCAGCTGTGCCAGCTCATATTTCCTCTTTACTTTTTTTTAACTTTCTCTTGACTGTTTACAAATATTTGCTGAACATTAGYGTTCAGAACATTTGAAGACGAGGTATTTGCTGGTAGCCTGTTATCACCTATTGTGTACTTAAACTAAAGTTTCCCTGTTTGAGATCTTCAGGCCAGTTTCTTYGTGGCTTCTGGTCTGGCACAGTTTAATCCTATGTCTGTCAATAAGGATGCACAGAAAGAGGTTTTGCAGCTTTGGGATTAGGCACTTTCATCTTGTGTTGGGGATAAGCATGGTGCAGGTGGGTGGTGGTAGGAGGAGAGATGGGTGGGGGAAAAGGAAAAATTGAGCATTGCTTTGGAGGGAAGAAAATGCATGTTTTGAGCCAGAAGGAGCGCAGACTCTAGCCACTCAGGGTCCTGTATGCTGGGTGCTCACAATGTCTTTCACTTAGTCTTTCGTGACCCAACTTGTCTGACCTATAGAGGATCTGGCATTTGTTCGGCTTTTGTTCGCACAACTGCATTTCCAAACTCCTGCGCTGGAGGCACAGCCCTGAAAGCGAGGGGGTGTGGGAGGGCAGGCTCGACTTCCAACACTGTGTGTGGTTACGTGAATGCCTCACAGCCACTGCTGGTCAGGCTGGACGAGTTCCTGGGCTTGGTCAGCCCGGGAGATGGTGCAAACCGCAGGGGTTCAATGCAGGCACGCCACTGGCTGGCTGACCAAGCGTGCAGGGGGCACAAGCCGCTTTGGGCCTTTGTGCTGTTTTCTGGTAGTCTGTGGTCCTGGTGGCATCACTGCAAAGCCCAATCCTTCTGGATAAATGATGGATGAGAAATTCTGCTGGTTCTCTCATCCTATCAGCAAATGTTAGTTTTGACTTTATTTTGGCCTTGGATAAGACCCTGCCAAGATTAATGTYGGAGGCAATTTGTTCCAGCCAAGTGACTCAGAGTGGGTGCGGTAGTGTCTGTCCTGCTCAAAAAACACTCTTGTGTAGAGAGATTTAGAGTAAGATTTAACTTCATCACAGGGGGAAAATGCTGGATTCTGGAAAGGACAAAAAAATGACCGGGCCAGTCCTTGCAGGGAGTGTGCTAGCCCTGGTGCATCCCTCTGCGGGGCCCCAGTTAGCATCTCATGCATGAGCGGTGAGGCAGAAACAGCAGCTTAACCCTTGAAGGGGAAGCCAGCATGACAAATCCTCTGTCCACAGGAAGACAGGGAGAGACTGTGAGACAGTTTAAAATAACCTTTGGGTAATTGGTTTCCGCTGAGACTTTCCCCACTGGCACCACTGGGCGTGATGTGTTCTCACCCGCAAGATGGGCAGGAGCATCGTGTCTGCATCTTCTGGTCACCGTCCTTGCGGCGACTCGCGCAGGCCGGGGGTAATGTTATATGYGCCTCTGTGGACCTCGCACCTGGTCTGAGGCCTTCCCCCCACGTTGCTGATTCTTGCTTTAGTCACAGGTTGGAAATGCCAGGAAAAAAGTCATGGGTGGTGATTCCGACAAGCAAAAGAGACRTAGTCTCTGCCATTAGAGACTGGAGTGTTACAAGGCAAATGGCACGGCTGGGAACGGGCAGGCAGGATGGCTGTGTTCTGTCCGAGGCCTCACAACACCTCAGAAACGTCTCTTCTGTCTAATGCGTCTCCCATTCGGAAACATTACAGTGGCCCACYCAGGCGAGGAACTTCTGCAAAGAGTATCTTTCAGGATCCCACTTCAGGGATGGTGACTTAAACCAGTGGTTTTTGGTTCCCCAGCAGGACTGCTGTGCGGCACCAGGTGACAGCTCCATTCCCCCAGTGCTGGCCCTGACAAGCTCCTCCGGCTCTTGCAATCACACCACCTCCGTGGGAGGTTTCTCAGCTCTGACCCAGCTCTGTGGAAGAAATGCCTGGCTCCGTGTTGGCACGAGGGCTCCTCTCCGCGCCGGGAGTGGGTGCCAGGTGCAGGTGCGAGCACGCAGGGCGTGACGGGAAGAGTGGGCGGCCTGCCCCGGGGCCGAGATGCACCAGCAGGAGCAGGTGAGGCGGGGAGAGCTGCTCCGGGGCTACCAGACAGCTGTCCGCCAAGGAGGGGGTCCTGCAAGGTGGACGTCTGGGTGGGACACGAGATCTCAACGAAGCCCAGCAGGGAGGTTTTGCCTCTTGGTGGCAGAACTGCCGAGTGGCAGCTGGCTGGTGGCACAACCGTGGACAGCAGGCCGCTGACTG
>NW_028186445.1:392620-416292 GCF_003343005.1 Rhea americana
CCGCCCCGTCCGCGGGCTCTTTTCCTCCCGGAGTGGAAGGCTCCTTCGTGGCCCCCGTCCTGCGAGCTGCCTGCTCCCGCGCGAGCAGCAGGCAAAGAGCCTGCGCCTCCCTCCTGCTGTCCGCCCGTGGAGCCGGCGGCTTCGGGGCCCCGAAATGGCAGGTTTCCACCTCCTCTGTAGTTTGCTGTCTGCAAACACCTGCTTTTTTAATTTGATTTTTATTTTGTTGCCTTGAAAGTTCTCTTCCTTTTGTATGGACTTAGTTGCTCTCTGTTAAACTGTATTTGTGTCCAGTAAAGCATCTAAAGGCAGAAAGCTTGTGTGCCTCTTGAACATAGTGTCTGGAGATCTTCATATTTGCTTTGCTTCCTTGATCCGGTTTTATCAGCCTCGTTTTTCCGAAGTTGTTATTTGAATCCTCTAGAGTCTAACRTGTGCCAGAGCTCAGTATGAATGTGCAGAAAGCGTGCTCTCCATCCTCAAGCTAGCAGTGCTCCAGCGCTCTTGCTGTCCTGTCCTACATGAGGCAGGACAGTTGTGAACGACTGCTGTCTTCTCTCATGCAACTTCACACAGAAAGGATTGAGAGTGGTTTTTCTTTGTTATTTTTATTTTTTTTMAAATCTACATGAAGGAGACCCAGTGACAGCAACAGTTTAGAATTCTACCCAACAGTGCGGGTGAGAACAGACACAGCTACTGTCCATCTCTGAAGTGAAGTGGGGGAGAGCTTAAGCAATGGACTTGTCCAAAGCTGCAAAATAACTTGGTCTTGAAAGCTGGAGTTCCAGATAACCCAATACCTGCCTAATGCTGGAAATAGGATATTGGGAGCCTATCTGCTGCTTTCCATTAAGCAGATTTAAATCAGTTCATAGTTTGCCTCTCCCTGGCTACTACCTCATTTTCAAAGGTCCTGTGCGGGTAGGAAACCTACTGCCCCCAGAGCTGTGGATTCAGCTGCAGTCACCACGTCAGTGAGGGATATGTCATTGTGTCATGCCAAACTGGTGCCAGGGATTTCATCATGCACAGTGTCAAGATTCTTTTGACCTGTGAGAATTAGCTGACACTTGTGGGGCCTCTCTCCAGTGGCCCCTCTGATAGAAGCAGGCATGTTTGCCAGGTGGGAGCTGACGTAACTTCTCATGCTGCTGTGGGCTGGAGATATTGGCTGATCTTGAACTGTGTTAATAAATGACCTGGGATAGAGAAAGAAGGTTGCTTTACAGTGTAGTTCTGTTGATGTAATTTTCAGGATAGAGGGCATGAAATCTTTACTGAAGAGGGAGTGCTCATACTGAAGAGCACGATTGGAGTTGAGCGTGGCACTGATCATGGTGTGATCTAGAGCCAASTAAATTCCTTGTATGTGCACCATGCTCTGAGTCCACTGAGGGTTTGGGATGGGGAAGTACCTCAATGCTGTAGTTGCATCYGTGGAAGCAGGTGTTATGAAGTGGTGAAGCTCATGCAGTTATACCTCTGTGACCAGAGAGTGTTTAAAGAAGCACAAACTAGCTCAGTGTCGTTATTTTTTTCCCTAGAACCAATTATATTTTCACTGAGTAGTGCTACATCACGCTATCTCTCTTTATACAGTCAAGGAGACTTTATCCTGATTCTGTTGTCAAGACTGCCTTCTCTGATTTCTCTTTTCTCTCTCTTCCTCTCCCCCTTTTTTTTTTTTATTGTATTTCTTTCTTTCTTTCTTTCCCCCTTTTTTTTTTTTATTGTATTTGTTTTTTCAGCTAGTCCCTGAAATACCAGAGCGGATGTATCAGTCATGTCACAGCAAACACAACAGCATCAAGCTTTTTAATCCTTGTCTAGCTTGCCACCATAGCACCGAGTATCTTTCTTTTTGTTTTGTTAATGCGCTTGAGAAACTTTGCCCAAGAACAATCTTACTGCTGTATTTGACAAGTGACATTTTGGGGAAGCAAGTGCTTCTGAGCCCTAGGATATGTAACCTAATCTATTTCTTTTGCATGCTCTGGACTTGCCTGTGAGGGCAGGGGGTGAGGAGGGGGGAGAAATCCCCCACTTTTTTAGATAAATAGCTATGGATGACTATATAAAGCTAATTTGTTGCAGGGAAGCTGTTTGTTTTACAGCAATTAGTAAACATAGCGCAACTCGTTCAGAGAAATCCATGACACTTCCAGAAGTAACTTATTCTTACAGCACTGATCCACCTGTCAAAACAGTCAAAAAAWTTGGCATCCATTCAACAAAACTTTGCCTCTGCTTAAGAAGTAGTTAAGGACTGCATCCTCCAGTTGGGCACAAGAATGGCCCATGTAACTTGGGTTAACTTCAGAGCTTTGAGGCTGAATTAGCTGACCACCTGAGGTCCCTTCAAACCTGAGTTATTATGTGATCCTATGGTCAACTGCATTTTAACAGAAGAGTTTCATGGCACATCCAGGAGCAGAGTCTGAACCAAATGCTTTAAGTGACAGTAGATTGTCCTTTGCTCTGCATTTTTGGCCAGGGGCTAACTGTTTTTCCATCATGCACCCTTCAAAGGAAAATACAGGGTAATTTCTAGTAACTGTACCTGAAGGGTTGCCGGTAGTGCAAGCGCAATACAGAACTCATAGAATGACCGTCAAACCATCTTAGGCAGACAAAGAGGTACATTATAGGTYAGAAATCTGTTAATTCTACCTGTCCCTATCCAAAACCTTGTGCGGCAGAGGGGCTGCATTTGGAGCTAACTGGAAATGATGTTTTGTGTTGCTAACAAGAATCTACTATTGTACACAGAGTTCACAAGATTTGGGGCATAAAGTCATAAGACAATTGCAGTTCATAGTTTTACTTAATGGATCATGAGCAGTGCAGCCTCTGTCAGTGAGTGGGGTCAGTAGAAGAAGAGAACATTAGGCCATAGTTTGTATTTGTTAAGGAGGAAGGGAATTCCTGCTCCATTTTCCTCTAGAGGTGCATTAACTGTTCTCATTGGCATTAGTTGGTACTGCAGATGCTCAGTGTGCTGGAAAATAAAGTCTGTGACAGATACAAATCCTAGCCTGCCTTATTCTTGGGAAATAGCAAAGATCCCTGGTCTTTCTGTTYTGTGTTGACCTACAGTCAGTGCTCTTGCTCAGTGTTTGCAGAAGAACAGATGCAACCAGTTAATGGAGTCTKCTCTGATTATGTCTCCCTGCTTGGGACCTGCATGAGCGCACACAGCTAGGAACTGCTGATGCTCTATGGATTTTTTTCTTTTTCCTGCTGATCTCTAGCTTAACAGTTCAGTAGACTGAAGCATTTGTTCTGGGCTGTCTCTATCCCAGAGCAGWGTAGGAGCAGCTGTAGAACTGAGTAAGAGACATGATTAAAGACTTGCTAATGTATTGGGAAATGTCTCAGTGAAACATAGGAAAATAAGGGCAGAATAGCCTCAATACTACTGGTCTGTTGCCATGGGACAGTTTGAATCATACAAGGATTTTGTTATTTTTCATCTGTTTTTATTGTAATAATACTCTAGGTTTTCTTTCTCTACCCTAGTAGTACTGCAAAAACAAAGTGATGAAATCAGGAGCAAAATTAAGGGAGCAGTAGAATGTAGATGGAATAAAGCAGGCCATTAAGGTTTCTGTGAGAGATGAGTAACTTTGCACTTCGTTGCTGTATGGAAATGCCCATGTGCTTTGTGTCTCTCAGGTTTAAGCAGTCCTATTTGTGTCACTGTTATTCCAACTGTTGTTTTGGTAGGTTTTTGTGTTGAGTGAGGTTTTGGGTTGTTGCCTTTAAGACTGAGCGTTATCCTAGTTTGCCGAGTCCAAATTTCATGCAGTTGCAGACACTTACATTGTGGTCATTGGCATAACTACTGTGTGCTTGATTGTTTTAAGTTGTAGATGTTGGTTGGAAATCTGTAATGTTGTTCAGTCAGGTGCTCTATGTCACCTTGGAGAAATAGAATATTATTTTGGTAAGAAATGCATTTGCCATTTTCTGCCGCCTTCCTTTATCCATCTTTTTTTTTTACTGAGCTGAAATGTGACATTTCTTCTCTGGGACTGGCCTTTAGCCTACTGTAGAGTAGGCAGTTGATGGACTTTTAAGGGCTTTGAAAGCAAAGGTATTCCAGATTCTTACTAGACAAAACAAATACCAGCAGGTAATCTGTGAGGGGGAGTAGCTTTTACAAACAGCATTTCTTAAAAGCTAAAATTGTAGTAGAAAGTTTTGAGCAGTATAGTACAGTTTTAGTATAGTGTGTGTCTGTGCTGCTGTGAAGATGAGGTAGCAGAGTGGTATTTGAGGGAATCAGATGTGTCTGTGCATGRTGCAGAAAAGTTCTTTTTTACAGCTTTGCCAGCTACTAGACCAATATGCAGCCACTATTATGGCTTTAGATAGCTTTTATATGTAGCTTACCTGTGGCTGAGTGTATAATAAAACTATATGCCTTTGGTCAGAGAAGCTGGTATATTGTTTTTGGTAATGCTSTCTGCTGCACAGACAAAGAAGCCTCATAATTCAGGGAGAAAAAAGCTGTCTCGATGATATCTTGAAACCAATTTGCATTTAGCAAGGGGTAGGTGCAAACTGTTTCTTCAGATCAACGTGTGATTCTTCTAATAGTCTGATGCAGCAAATTCCAGCWGGTCCCTAGCAGCTCAGCTATTCTGCTTGCCTCCTGCAGCTTCCTTGCTAATAAGGATTCAGCAGTTAAAACAACTATGCTAATATTTTAATTTTTAAATGTAGGCTACAACACAGCTTATACTCTTGCAGTTCTATGGCATTTGTAGGGCAGATATAGGCAGAAAATTGCACTTGGTGCTAAAGGCAACAGATGGGATTTTGTACAGCAAACGCTCAGTTGCTTCTGAAGCACAGAATCCATGCCTGAAACCCATTCCACACACAGGTAGTCTGCTAGCTCCCTTCTGATGTGCCTGGCCATTCCTGCATACCTGTTGCAGATTGCTTCCAGTTGAGACTGTTGTGTATTACACCCCAGCTAGTTAAATCCCGTCTCACAAACAAAATTCCTATCCTTCTTGAAAGCTATACTGGCTTAACATTGAGAAGAGATGACTATTTGTCCTCCTTCAGTGTCTATGCTTGGCTTACAACCTAGGCTTGCAGCCTACCAAAGATGGTTATGCAGTAAGCCTTCAACTAAAAGTGTTTGAGGTTAATTCACTGGTACCCAGTATTTCCACTTCACTGGCTGTAGTTCTTCTTCCAGTACATGTTGCTGGAACATCCAATAGCAGCAGTAGATTGCTTCTAAAGCTACTGCAGAGTGGCAGCTTATAGCCCTAGGACCTCACATAATTCAATGGCTGCCAATATTTTTCTGAGACAACTCTACTCCCATGGCACCTCTGAAAAGCAACATACATATTTTTAGAAATTTCCCTTAATGAACAAATAAAACTAACACAGCAGCTTCAGTGTAGCATTTGTGTGGGTATTATGCTAAAGARGGCTGCATGTGAGGACTGAATGGGGCACAGATGTGAGAAATTATCTGGATTTTTTTTCTAGCTCTGTTATATCTCCCATTTCCAGCTCTGAGCATCTCACTATATGATTCTAGCAAGTTCCTTTATGTACGAAGGGAAGTGTATCTATGTCCTCTTCCAGCCTTTGCTATATGTTTGTTTTCTAGATTTTTAGCAACTGCAGATGTCAATTCTTACCTGTACAGTACCCAGCATGACAGAACGTGTATTTTGCTTTGTAGGGCCAGACAAACAAAATGCGCTTTATCTCCTTCAGCGTGTTCATCAGCGCTTCTCTCTTCTTAGGCTGTGACTTCAGCACTGGGGTAATTAAAACAAAGTGGGGTTAGTTTTAGCAGACTGAAATTAGCTGTGAGAGTTTACAGGGGCAAGGAGGAGTTTCCAACTGTAAGGAGAAAGATAAGGTGCTTAAGAAACATTGCTTGATGCCTTCTAGAAGTTGGGTTAAATTGAAAGCTGCACTTCAATGAAGTCGTTAAAGTTGCATGTACAGTAAATTACTTCTCTGAAAGCAGGAATGCTGGTTTTGAGCATCTTGTGCCATTTCTGTAGCTTCTCCTTTTCTATTTTAACACTTGAAATACACTTGAAAAGATGGTGCAACAAATATGTCTGCCAGTTTTCAAGCTCATCTAACTGCTTTCAATGACAGTACTTAGTCCAACCTATTTCATTCCAGTCATACAGAAAATGCAACCTGCCCCAATGCCCCCCCTTTTTTATTTTTTTTTCTCCATGGAATTAAATACTTTGTTAAAGTTTGTCTTTCTGCCCTAGGGAAACAGGTCTTTATTTCTAATGATCACTAATTATTCCCTGGCATATTGTGTGCTTATTTATGAGAATGAAGATGAATAACCCAGTTGATTACTAGTGGTTATTATCCAGAAGGTGGTACAAGAAATAAGTATGTGAACTTTAAACTGTTTGCCTTTGTGGGTCTGGAGTATCCATTTTCTGATAGTATGGCCAGTTAAAGTAAGTCTTCATTTGTCTGAAAGTTGTCAGATGGAATGTGAGGAACTCTTTATTTTCTGTGGTTGCGCCTTTCTGCTTTCCAGTTCTATCTGAATGCATCCTGAGTACACTTTCATTTTTCCTGCAACCCTGACACTGACTGAGGGAACAGTGACAAGGTCTCCAGTCAGTCAGATTTCAGCCWAAGCCACTGCTTGAACCACTTGTCAGCAGTTTGATGCCTTGGAAAAATCAGAACCGCTTGCTGACCTGTTGCTGGTCATGAGACTTGGATCTGATGTCTGACACATGCAGATAGGTTCACTAGAATGAAATATTCTTTCAAATGTTTACTGCGGTTAAAAATAAATTTAATCTTTGACATCTGACTGAAGGTCATCTCTTTGAAAGGTCGCAAATCAGAATTTTCCAACATCTTGCTCTGTTTCCACAATTCTTACCATAGTTTCCCTATGTGGTCTCAAGAATCTTATATTGTAGATTATGAAACTACTCTCAGGACACTTATAGGACCTATTTTTTTGTTTCAGGATGGAAGTGTCCTCTTTTGTTTGTTTTGCTAATATTGGCAACTCTTTTGTGTGTGTGTGTGTACGTATATATGTTTATATTTCAGGGACTGCTAATCTGCTTGTAGTCAAGCTCAGAGGTACAGACTGGAAATGTGGCATGCCATGAGAAAATAAGTGGGAGGGAGGGTTTTCTGTTTGGYTGCCTTGTTGCTGCTTCATTGTGAACTAGAAGAGATCTCTATGTAATACATCTGCCATTTCAAGAGCAAATCTGAGGTGCTGGGTAGTTTGAGGCAAGCTATCTTAGCTGGGAGTTCCCAAAGGAGCAATGGGAAGCTTAGAGCTGGCAGGCAAAAAAGGCAGTCAGGCTTGGTAAAAGTGCGGTGGTGGCTGGGCAAGCTGCAAGGGCTATGCCTCTACCTGCAGACAAGACCGGACTTAAGAAGTGTTCAAGGTAGCTGATGGGGGTGGAGACTTGGAGCAGTGCAGGATAGCTCTTTCTTGATCAGGTGAGTTTTATAGGCTTATTTGTAATGGTAAAACACTGCCCATGTTCCGTATTTGTTTTATATTTGCACTGAGGAAGGTGAATGGGAGTTATCTGTGAGAACTGTGCACTCTTCCTGATTACTTCTTAATGAATTGCTTCTCAATCCAGAATAGGCAGCCATGTCAGCCAAGGCCATCTCTGAACAGACAGGGAAGGAGTTCTTGTATAAGTATATCTGCACCTCCTCTGCTATCCAGAACCGCTTCAAGTATGCCCATGTCACCCCYGACACTGACTGGGCACGACTCACGCAGGACCACCCGTGGCTTCTGAGCGAGGTAAGGAGAAGGACTCGCCTTTCTGTCGTGGCTGAGCCCTGACAAACCTCTGTCTGCCCAAGCTGCTCGCTGCCAGGTGGGGCTGGTTGTGCTGTGGCAGGCTGCATGCAGAACTATGTGCGCCAGCACCTTCCTGAAGGACCAGTAGTCATTTATGCTCTGCAGTATTCATTTGCAACATCGATGAGGAAACATACCTTACTTCAGGGATGTTTTATCACCTTCCAAGGGGCCTGATTATAAGATCTGCTTGAGGAAATACATAAGCAGAGATGTTTGTAAACTAGAAGCTGCTGATAATTACAAAGAATGTAGTCCAGGCTAAYTCAGACAAAGCAAGAGAGCTATATGCTTGTAAAATGTCAGTCAGTGTTCTCAAACCCTTATCTTCCGAATTCATGTAGTGCCTTCTGGTCTAACTTTGACTTTTTTAAAAAAAACTTCCCTCTCTAGTTGGTATATTACTTAAATTTCCTATGTCTAAGCACATCAGGTGAAACCTTTTATGTTTTTGCTTTCCTTCATGAGACCTTTTATTTCTCCTTATGCTTCATAGCCATGCATTTTTCTGCAGAGAACATTATTTCCAGAGCTCCTGTTATTAGCTGTCCAACCTGGCACCCTTCCAGTGGTTAATTATATTAAGTCACTATTTAGCAGAACAGGAATGTTTCAGTCTTTTACTTACTGATTGATAGAAGCCCTACAGTAAGTAATTTAAATTCTGTCCACTTAACTGCAAGAGTTAGTTGCTGGAAAATATCAGTAGGGCTTCTAAAAAGATTGAAGAAAAACATAGAGTAAGGATAGTATCTAGCCTTTAAGGCAAACTCTTGGAATGTCAGAAGAGCTGCAGTGTCCACTCAGTAGACAGATCGCTATCCCTGTGCTCTGTACGGCAACGTGTTATGTTTTGGCTCTGTCTTGTAAGTTGCTAAAGTTCCAGGATTTACCAGCTGTATAGGAGAATGKCACCCAGTTCTCAGCAAAAGTATCATTTGCAAGCTGAGGAAAGTGTTTACATAGGTCCTCCCCCCCCCTTTTTTTTGTAGGTATCTTATAAAGAGTCAATGACAGTCAGCTACTATACAGTAACCTTGTAATATGTGCATGGTCCTTGGCTCTAGCTGGTCTCTTGTGTACAGTGTGTATTCATAAGCAACTGACTGTGCTCGTGATTGGCTTTCCATGTCTGTAACAATTTCTCCTTGTGCATCTCTGCTTACAGGGCAATATTAATTTCATGATGTCTCTTACAAAAATGATYTGCAAAACTGAACACTGTTCAGTGGGAATCCTCATAGAAAGGGAGTAGGTAAACATCWTCTTAACGCTTGCACTGAAAGAGTTGTTATCAAAGTTTATCCAGGAATTCAGAACAAACTGTCAGCTCAGGCTGTGCTAAAATACAGTCACTCTTGAGGAAGAATAAGGCAGCTTCTTCTTGAAGCACAGAGTAAAAAACTGCAGGCATGTTGTACCAAGAGATGCATTTGCTTAACAACTGTAGCACATTAGGCACCAGCCAAGAGATTACAACAAACATCCTCACAGAGATTCTTTAGAGAATTTACTTAAACTTTAGTTTCACCATCTGCAAAGAAGCCCTAACCAAAATCACTTTCTTAATCCATTTTGCACAATATTGCAGCGACTAGTGGTGAAACCAGATCAGCTAATAAAGCGGCGTGGGAAGCTTGGACTGGTTGGAATTAACCTCACTCTGGATCAGGTGAAGGTTTGGCTGAAACAGCGGCTGGGCCAAGAAACCACAGTGAGTACTAGCCATGAATGGCAACAAAAACATGAGGACTTCTGTGTTCTGTCCTTTTTTGTCTACTTGCATCATAGGATCCTGGTACACAGATATTTCTTTTGCCTGTAGTAGTGTAAAATGCATGCTATGCTGATGCTAAAGTAAGTGAGAAATGGCCTCACAAATGAATTTCCTGTTGGTAGATAAGCATTGTTTAACGTCACACCCTGTTAACTTAGTGCCCCTAATTATCTGCTGCCATGTATGCTGTGTAGGGCTTGTGTGGTAGGAGCTCAGCAGGAATYAGTACCATTTTGAAAATCCCTTTCACTTGGGAGTCAGCAGTTGGCAGCTCAGATGCTGTCTCTAACTGGAATAGTTGCCTCACGTTAACACCTGAGACAGATGTAACAAGACAAGTATAAAAGCTGTCATAAAATTGTCCTCTCAGTGTAGCCAGCCAGTACGTTTTGGCTGATGACTTGAGTGTTATTTCAAGTCCTTCTTTTAACTTGATGCTAGCTTGTAATATTTATTCTTCTGGGAATGTTACTGCAATGCTAATGATAAAGAAATGCCTGCCATCCCAACTGCTATGTTTCGAAGCTGATGGAGTTTTGTTGCCTCAAGGAGACTGATGCTTTGCCCATATTGTGATTGATATGCTGCTGGCTCCAGCACCAAGCTGTGCAGCTGAGCCAGCGAGGCTTGCCTGAAGGCCATTATGAAACAGCAGGCAACTGCATCTTGTGTGCCTGCCCATCAGGAAAATGGTGGCTGTTGAAATAACTGCTGAGCATAACCACATCTAAAGGAGACTGTGCCAAGGACTTGAGACAGTCTATTATATTGGCTCCCAAAGCAGTGTCTTCAGGAGAGAGTATCTATCATGACATATGGAGGAGTGTCCCTTCAGCCAGGAGAACTCTGTTTTGGATAGCAGGAAAGCACCCATGCAACACAGCTCCTAGGCCCTTGCTGTGGCTGCCTGCCCCTACAGGGGAGAGGCTAAAAGGTCTTCTGACATTGCTTCCAGGGTGACTGTTGGGCACAGGCCTCTGCTTCTTCCACTCGCTCTGTAGCTCAGGATTTCCCTCAGTTGTCTTTTCAGAGCTCCAGGTGGAAGCTCCAGTTTGATGCTTGTACTTTAATGCCAAACTGAACTGGGGACTTGGTCTCTTGAGTGCTGTCTGCTATCTGTCCTGTCAGCCCAGCACGTCAGCTGCTGTCTTTTGCTAGGAAAATGGGTCATGGCCTGTGCTGACAGCCTGTCACTCTCGCCGTTAGTCTGAAGGTGCACCAATGCTTTTCTGTGCTCCAGGCTGACAGCGCAGTCATGGCAGAACAGCCCGAAGCCAACAAAACAAGAACTGGCTGTTCTGCTAATCAACCCTCCAGGAAACTGCCTGTTCCCTGGTCTAACCAAGAAAGTTTTGGATCTCTTTCTCTTCCTCTAATAGTCCTGCAGGTGCAGCAGCATATAGTGTCCACTAGTTGCAGGGCTTGAGCAGTTGCATTTCAGCCTGCACTAAGCAGTGCCTCTGTAAAGACTCCATCTGGGACAGGAGATGACGAAGAGCCATTAAGCTGCAATTCTGACAGTTAGGAAAGGGGAAGGTGCGCTTTGCAGTTTACTAGTCCCTGCACTTCAGGATATTTTACTAACTCGTGTAAAGCACTGTGTGTGGCTGCAGCAGTACTTGATACTGCTGGTTTCCTAGGATACATGTTGGAGAGAGGTGCTTGGGGAAAAAATAATTTTAGTCAGAGCAACATTAATTCTTGAAGCTTGCTATACTCTGTCATAAATGCAGAATTTGGACAAGCATTTATTGGTGGCTGTCTTGTTTTCTGCCTACAGATTGCTAATGCTAAGGGAATCCTGAAGAATTTTCTTATTGAGCCCTTTGTCCCCCACAAACAGGTTCGTATAATGATTAGAGCACAAAAAMGTGCTTTTAAATCTTTTCTGATTTGCATGTTGCTCAGACAGATTGATGTAGTGGAGAAAGCAGAAGCTTGGGAGTGTGCCATTAAGCTGACAGTGTTGATGCATGTTGTCAGAGCTGTATGGAGGTGCAGCATTAGTCCCTGCAAAAAGCTGTCAGTGGTCACGTTGGTTGCTCTTACTCTCTGCTGGGAGGAGGTTTGCAGTGGTACAGATCACATGAGAGGGACCTAGTTGCTAGGGAAAAGGCAGCTTACTGCTCCGTGAATCTGGTGCTCCCATGCATAAAYAAACTGCTGATGTGAAGTGTCTGTCTGTGCTGGTGACATCTTTATCCTCTGTCATGGCATTGGGGAAGGGATRATTACCTAAGATGTAGGTGTCTTCAGTGCATCCAGGAAAGGACCATGCTGGTGCAGCTAACTGGAGTCTGAGGTTTGTAATTTAGTTTTGTAAGATAGGAGCGTAGTGTTTCTTGTGTGTCTTTTTCCCCCACCCCTAAAGCAGCATATGCTGTCCCCTGACAGGATCTACCAGGATGAAGCATTCTGGGCCCTGCCACTCTCTCTCCCAAGCCTGCATACCTGTACAATTCTGGGGGGTGCCTGCGCCAGTCTAATGCTACTTATCCTTGGAAAGTTTAGTAGTGTACTCTGTTGCCGCTTCCCTAGCAGTCTGACCACTGACCTGAGCACTGCTGCTTCGGGGTGTTTGCTAGGTGTGACTTGCTAATGTTTGTGTCTCGGCCTGTGCTGCAGGAAGAAGAGTTCTATGTGTGCATATATGCTGCCCGTGAGGGAGACTATGTACTTTTCTACCATGAAGGGGGTGTGGATGTGGGAGATGTTGATGCCAAAGCTCAGAAGTTGCTTGTGGGGGTAGATGAAAAACTGAATGAATCAGATGTAAAGAAAAATCTCCTGCAGCATGCACCAGCAAACAAAAAAGAGTAAGTACAGATGTCCAGTCCCCATGCCTGCTCTGTGCACTGCCAATTGCCCAGAAGCTCTTTCTCTCCCTCCCCCTTTTCTTAAGGGCAACTTTTGTACTGCTTCACCCTAACGGTCATTCTCCTAACCTTTTTATTGTGTTCAAGAATGTGTCATGCATTCTAAATTCAAGTTCTCTGACATTATCTGAGCCTCTTGGAAAACTGAAAACAAGTGTTGGTGGAATTTTGAGCCTTCACTTGACAGGAACATTCTCCTCAATCTAGTAAAGCCTTGATCTGTGCTATATCAGAGACTTGTATAGAATTTTGATGCTTCATGCCAGGATAGAAGAGTTTCCTTTAATTAGTAGAAATGGTAATATAATGTGAATCTGGTTGCTAGTTCAGAAATGTACTGTGCCTTACTTTGACCCCCAGCTACTTCTAAGAAAATATTCTCTTGATGTTCCTAAGCTTACTGCAAATTGATCTGTAGGTCTCAAAACTTCTTTTGGATCTCCTTTAATTAAATACCTATAGCTAATTATCTTATAAGTCATGACTGACATTGTTTGGCACTAAAAGGCTGAAGTATCCTCTCACTAATGGTTTGTTCCAGTCTCTCCCCCATCCCATCTAATGAAGTTTAGATTTGACAAAGRTGCATGTCTGACATTAAGAAACAAAGATGCATTTCTGTCTCTCTGAGATTAAATAGACTGAACATCCATAAGATAATTGTGAGCAACTGTGTTCTCAGGTGTTAGGTGGAGTATAATTAAGATGAGTCATCAAGCTCTTYCTTTCCTTGAGTCATTGCCTAGGCTTCTTCCAGAGAAGATGAATGAGAATGAGATAAATTTCATACAGGCAAGATTTGCAATTGGCCACTAATGTAAATGAAGCAGAGTGGTTGTATTTTATATTTGGCTGCTTTAATGAATCTTTATTATTACTTGACTTTTTTTTCTTTCCCCCTTCAGTGTCTTGGCTAGCTTCATTTCTGGACTGTTCAACCTTTATGAAGATCTGTATTTCACATACCTTGAGATTAATCCATTAGGTAATTCATGTTTTTTGCAACCCTAGTGCAAGACTTCCTGTTCATCTGTCTTAAAATACTGAAATACATATTTTTATTCTTCTGTGGCATATGTAGTTCACAACAGTATTAGGCGGTGCCTGCAAAAAGTACAGAAGTAGCTCTGTCTCTTGAAGTTTTTAGTTACATGAATCCAAAATGGGGACAGGAGGAAGTGCTGTTCTCTGTCTTAATTTCCTTGCATAAACAAGTATTTRTGATGTTGATTCAGAACTGAAGAACATTAAAATTGCTCTGCTGGATCAGAACAAAACAGCATCTGAGCTTCAGCTTGGTCCATGACCATGGTTAATAGTTGATTCTTACGGGACTCCTCTGGGATTGGCAAACATAATTAAATAACGAAGGTGGAGGTGGGGGAACAAATGTGATCTAGCTTTTGTAATGATCTCTGTATGGTATCAAATTCTATGAGCAAATCCATAATGTATGTCTTTGTACAAAATGCAACTAAGTCTGGTATTTCTCAAATGTAGTTGTGACTAAAGATGGCGTCTACATCCTTGATTTGGCTGCGAAGATTGATGCGACTGCTGACTACATCTGTAAAGTGAAATGGGGGGATGTGGAATTCCCCCCTCCCTTTGGCAGGGAAGCTTACCCAGAGGTAAGTAAACAACCCAGTCTGGCCCAAATCCCTCTGACTACAAAGATCAATTCCTCACTGCTGTACATGCATGACACAGAGGTAATTCTCTCTCTTACAGGGTTTTGTAACTGTTTGAAATACCTTGCTGTTGTTATCTCATAATAGTATTTTGAATTGTGATTACTTACCATCTTTATTTGGACCTTCTTTCAGCTGTCTTCTTTTGTTAAGAACTCTGACTCTTTTCTTTTTAAATAGGGACTTATATTTAATTTCATTGAATTATATGCCAGAAGCTCTGCACTTGTGGAGTTGTCTTTGTATGGTTCTTGTTTGCATTACTTCTCCATCAACATTATTATTTGGAGCGGGAGATAGAGSGAGGGGGGAGAGAGCAATGGTGGTTGGCAGGCTTGTGGGGCTGACACTTCCTCAGTATTTTATTTTAATTCCTGAGAACAGGGTACCAATTGTATGCAAAAGCTGTATCTGAGGATACACCCAAGTAACATACTCTCAGCAATCAAACTTTGAAGAAAAAAGTTAAGATGTTAATCTATTTTCTTGGAAAATAAAGAACAAGAAGAGGCAAGAAGGCAAACTTTGTTTTAAAGTTCAGAAATGCCCATTCCCTCTCAGAATTACCTGGGCTTGTACTGCTAGTCACATAGATGCTGCTTCATGCGTATGCTCCCAGCAGCTTCTGTCTGTTGGAAGCAAAGCTGTTCCTTAATTGTGCTGGTATTTACTTCAAGAGACTGCTTCATTGTCTCTAGAAGGGTATTTGTCCTTCTGATTTTTTTTTTCCATTTTAATAATTATAATTATGCTTAAATTGGGGAAGGTTTCTGTAACATGGCCAGGAAATCCATTTAGCTGTTTCTCTCCTGTAGCTTGCTGGATGCCAACACTTAACTCAATTTGCTCTTTAATGGATTAGTTCAATTTTAGTCTCTCTGAATCATCCCTCCACAAGTCATTGTGAAGGTTGTTATGTCAGTGTCTTCATTGAGAATTTTAATGAACTCCCAATAAAGTGCAAGCATGCTGTGGGACAGGAACACCATGTTGAGCCAAATGACAGCTCTCTTGATGATTACGTTCTTGGCTACCGCACAGCCAGAGTGTGTAGCCTTGGGTGTGTTGACTTTAAATTTTCTCTGGTCTCAGGCTGCAGACAAGGTCAGAACAAGACTTTTCAATATGGAGACATTTGATTTGGGGGAAGGAGACAACTTTTTTTTCTTATGACTCTACTATGTGAAGCCATGAAAGCTGGGAGTTTCTAAGAGCTGTTGAGCAGTGGTGGAAAAAAACATTTTTCTATTACTTCAGAGCCTGATAAAACAGAAGGGGCAGTGCAGTGCAGCTTAGTGACACATAACCAGTAGCCAGCTGCATTTCCAAAATCTCTCATGTGCAAGCAGGAAAACTTGGCTTCTGGATCTTAAACCTACAAATCAAGTAATTTCAAATTCATTTATAGCAATTGCTTGTGACTTCAACTGGTGCAAACAAGGGACAAGCCAGCAGAACAGGGGGAAACATGCCTTGTAAAGACAACAAGTATTCTTTGGAGGGTATGACCTTCCCAAAGAGGAATCAGAATTTGTGTGTATGCTCAGGGTTTTTGTTTGTTTTATTTTTTTTTCCCCCACCCCCTTTGAGTTTGTTCCAGAGGGAGTGCTGCAAGCTCTCTCTATCCGGTCTGATTTCAGTGTTYTGTCTTGGAGAACATGTAACACAATCAGTCTTGGACCTTGAGAAATGGAGCTGGGTCTCCTTCCCTTACAAAAACTGCATTTGCAATTSTAGTTGCAATCAAGGGGAGATGTGGGAGCTCTACACCTCTGAAACTTGGGCCCAGCATCATCTTCCTTTTGGTTCCAAAAAGAGGATGTGATTTTAAGCCAAAGAAAGACATAAGAAATGTTAAATACTATGTTCTGCTCTGTCGGCAGGAAGCCTACATTGCTGATCTGGATGCAAAGAGTGGAGCCAGCCTGAAACTTACTATTCTTAATCCCAAAGGCAGGATCTGGACCATGGTGGCTGGTGGTGGTGCCTCTGTGGTGTACAGGTACTAGAAACAACGTTTCCAAAGGAGGATTTATAGTGAAGGATTTATAGTGCTGGAGGAAAATAATTGATGAGGCCTCTGAAATGAAGACTCACCTAAAGCAGCCTTTTCCATGTCATGACTGCTTGGGACTTCCTCATAATGAGGATGCCATGCAGATTCCCTTCCAAGACATGGAATATAGTGTCCCTCAGTGATGATGATTTACTTCTGGGTGGTTAAAATATAGTGGCTCTTTTTTTCCCCTTAAAAAGAAGCATGGTGGAAGCTGTTTATGATAGTACAGTTGCTGTAGCAGCCACTGAGTTCCCATTGCATCTAGGAAGTATAACAGGATTAATCACAACTGGTACCCAGAGGAGAGCAGTCATTAATTCAGAAAATGACATGACATCTCAGTTATACTACCTCTTTCCTAGGAATTTGGAATGCTTTATTAAGGCCTTTATAGTTACTTGAAAATTGTAAGTAATCTCTTAAATGACCCTCCTTTTCTTACAGTGACACTATTTGTGATTTGGGGGGTGTGAATGAACTGGCTAACTATGGTGAATACTCAGGAGCCCCAAGTGAGCAACAAACTTATGACTATGCTAAGACTATTCTCTCCCTCATGACACGGGAGAAACACCCTGAAGGTAAGAAAGACACTAGAATTTGGACTGTAACAATTGTAATCAACTAGTCAGGAAGGATGTATGGCTCAAAGTCATTCAGCTGTGAAGGTGCATTTAGGGGAAAAATTGAATGAATCTGGGCTTATTACTATGTTTAGACCTGCCTAGAAGAGCTTTTTAATGTGTTGCTTCCTTCTGGGTGCAATTGCAATGGGTTTCTATCAGCTCTTGATTCAGGGACAGGACTTGTATTTCAAGAGATTCTTATCAGAAAACTTTTTACTTGGCACAAAATTTTTATCTAGGCTTTGCTAAATGCACTCTTTGCAGAACTGTTGGTTAGTCTGAATAGCAGCACTGTTTCACTTTCTGTATGTTCTAAACTACTTCATGATTTAAAAATTACTCTGTTCTTTAAACAAGTTATTTTATATAGTGTTTCCTTCCTCAGGTAAAATTCTAATCATTGGAGGCAGCATTGCTAACTTCACCAATGTGGCAGCAACTTTCAAAGTAAGTGATTATTCAATATCAGCAAGTGCCCACAGCATGCTTTTCCACAGTTCAGTATACTTGCCTTCCCCTTCAGAGATGCCAAGTGCTAGGTATATTTTTGTCTTCTCAGACTGTCTTTTGAGCACAGATTGGACTGTGTGCTAGGGACAGAGATGGYAGAACATATTTACTGCATTGCATAAATAGTACTATTTCTAAAGGCCTCTGGATTTCCCACAGTAGTACAGGTTTGTCTTTAAGTGCTAGGTTTGATGCTTCATTTTATGCTTGGGTCATCTGTGCTGCTGTGTTGATACTGTACATCAGAGTGTATTAGAGACTGATTCAAAACCTGCTTTTGCTTGCTGTGCTGTAAAGGAGAAGGACAAGAAAAACACCCCTTGCAGCAGTATTCAGGCTAATGGCTCCTTCAGTAGGAAATGCTGACTTGTGGAAACATGTTAGAGTGATAGCAGAGATGGCCCTTTCCTCTAATGCAGTGTTAGAAGGAAGAAGTTAGGGCCCCTCCTCTGCCCATGTGGAATCTYGCACTGGTTCTGCTGACAGCTCTCCTAGGGCCTTCCTCCTTTTAAGGAAATGCAGATGCTGAGCACATATTTCCAGTGTAAATTTTCAAGATCGTCTTCTATGAAAACAGATGGTTTTTTTTCTGAGTTGGAAAAATGACTTTCTACTAGTTTGTGGTTTGAAGTCAAGCTGCTATATAGCTGTCCCTTATGGCCAGTTACAAGGATTCTTGGTGTCCAACAAACAAAATGCTGAGCTGATGCTGACAGTGCATCTCTTCTAGGAGTTCTCGAGGCAATGGGGAGAAGAGGGTAAATGTTGGGCCTCTCAACTTGCCTTCCCTATATATTCCCTTCTTAGGGCATTGTGAGAGCAATTAAAGACTATCAAGGCCCTCTGAAAGAGCATGAAGTGAGGATCTTTGTGCGAAGAGGAGGCCCAAACTATCAGGAAGGACTGCGTGTCATGGGAGAAGTGGGTAAGAACCATCTAGTTCCTTAAGTTTTGTTCTCATCTTGTTTCTCCTACCTGCTTTCTGATGTTCCTTTTCAAGGTTTAATAGTTGGCCTCAGTGGAAGCTCATCTTGTTCCTTTTTTCCCAAACCTGACTATTTTTGTATGCATATCCAGGGAAGACCACTGGGATCCCCATCCACGTCTTTGGCACAGAGACTCATATGACTGCTATTGTGGGCATGGCGCTTGGCCATCGGCCTATCCCTAATCAGCCACCTGCTGCAGCTCACACTGCCAACTTCCTCCTCAATGCCAGCGGCAGCCCTTCGGTGAGTTCTCCTGACCCCGCTTTGTGAAAGAGAACGCATATGAACCTTCTAAAGGGGGCTTCCCCTTTATGAACAGGTCGGACTTCAAGTGATAACTTCTAAAGCTTGCTGCCAACTCTTTTGTTCGTTCTTTTTTGGTTTTCTTCTCCTCACGTCCAAGCAGTTCTAGAAATTGCTGCAAGACCTTACAATCAATAGCAGCCAGAACAGTGTTTGAAAGCCACTACTGTATGAAGGAAATTCTCATCTGGAAATAGCCTATTAACAGCCACCACATGTTTAGCACTTGTGCAACAAATTCATATCTGAGGTTACTGTGCACAGGCCCTTGTCTTTCTCTTTCCCAAATGGCAATCTGTTGATTTGCATTCAGTTTCTGAAATGGTAGATGCTGGAAGGCAGGTTTTCATCAAGACTGTAAACACATGAATATTACTGTGAAAGACAACAATGATACTTTACAGTYACTGCTCTGTTGAATCTTATTATCTCACTGATGTAATTTTATTTCAGATTTGATAGCGAAGTGCACTTYTCTATAGGAGAAGTGCCTTTAGGTGTGACAGGACACATCTTGGCCACTGTCGTATTTGTACTGTCCAAATCACTAGAGTGACCACATCACCAACTAAAGTGACTCTCCCTGCATGATTTACCAGAGGGCACTCCTCATTTGTCCACCTCATTTGTGCAGAAAATGTAACACATCAAAACCAAGAAATGAGAATGCAACTCTTAAACCTACTGGGTACATCATCGTTTGGGAGTTCTCTCATGACTGAAATGTTTCTATCCTAAAGTTAATTTTCTTTGGCGCTCTCTGGAGAATAGTGTAGCTAAAGTGGCCATGTCGCCATGTGCACTCCAGAAAAGGCTTCCCAATCTCTACTTCTGCCACACTGCCCCTTACTGACTTGGCTTTTAAATCTTTCAGACTCCAGCACCAAGCAGAACAGCTTCTTTTTCTGAGTCCAAAGCAGATGATATTGCTCCTGCCAAGAAGGCAAAGCCAACAGCACCTCTTGGTAAGTYCAGCACTGTGAACAGTCACTGGTAGTTCTCTTCTGCTGCAAGTTGTCAAAACACCTAGTGCATTCTGCTCAAATGGAAAAGAGTTTTAATAATGCCTTTTTCTGGTTAGAAAGAGAATTTTGTGGTAACTGTCTYTTGTTTTTTGAATTTAGTTAGTGGTTTTAGAATGTTGCCACCTGGTGTGCTATTAGTTTAAACAAGGTGAGTCAGAGTTGCCTTGGTCTGGGATGTCCCTATCAAGGGAACAGCATAATTTGAGAATTCCTGCTTTCCTGTCTCTTGTTGTGTGAGGCCAGTGGAAAATGGGCTAGTCTCTGGGCTGTGGTTGCTGAACTGAGCCCTGCTTTCWATTTAAATACTTGGGAGGTGTTTCTATGGGATGTTGTTGGAACTGTGTTGGTATTTACTAAGTCCTTCCTGCATCTTCCTGTAGAAGAGCCTTCTACAAAAAATACTGAAAAGCATGTCAGTTCAGAACTATTCAAAATAYATAGGATCTAAGGTTACTGCTGCTTTTTTTCTTCTTTTTTTGGTACTTAAGTTTGTAGGAAACATCTTTGGCGTGGTGGCTTGCAAGAGCAGCCTTTTGGTTGTATTTTTGGAAGCCTTATTGGGTACTTGTTGGGTAAGAGCATGTTTATAGGGAAGGAGAACAATAGCAAAATTGGGCAGGGAGAAAATGTGATACTGTCCTGCTCCTCTTCCCCTAAATGTGAGGAGATACTGATCTTGTTTGCAACAGTATGACATGACGGCAGCAGGAATCAGATCTGTTTTTGGTGAAACAGATCACAGAAATCATATTGCTGTTACAATTGTGCACAGAATTTTGCACGAACGGTGTTTTAAAAATAGATTGGTAAATGTGAGCTGTGGAGCTTCTCAGTGCAGGGAATTGTCACCTGGGCCTGAGATGTCTTTGAGAGAAGCGGAACACTTTTGGATGGCAATATGCAAAGCTTGATGTCCAGACATTTGGAAAGAAAGTACAAGGGAGAATGCTCCGATTTCTTTACCAGCAAAATTGACTTGTACAGAATTCACCAGCTGCATTCTTTTTGTATCGTTTTAAAAAGAAACTCCATAGTTGAGAGRAGGATTCAGTACTGCTTGGCACCATTGACATAGTGTCTGTATCCTGACATAGAATCTAGCCATTTAAAAGCTTACTGTTGCAACCTTTCCTGTGTACCTGGGGAAGAAAAAAGTATTTGCTTTGGAGTCTTCTGCTTTGGAGTCTTCTGCTTTTTAGATGTGTTGCTTTAAACAAAAGCAAACACTAAAGGCCCTGTATGCTGTGGGGAGGAGGGAAATAATAGCACCCAGTCAACAGGTGCCCTGGTAGGCTGCTGGGGTGACAGCAGTCAACTGTGTCATATTGTTGCATGAGTGATTCTTTCTTTAACAGATTCAATCCCAGCTTCAAGACCTGGTCCAGGTAGGACACGTGTGACTAGCTGAATGTGTCTGGCCTTGCTGGCAGCTGACTTTTTTAGTTTTGTTTTTGTTGCTGTTTTCTCTCTCCAGAAGTTTGCAGTGTTGTCTAGTCCTTCCCTTCCCTCCTGCCCAGCATATGTAGTCGGCACCATAAAAACTCTTTAGCTGTTTTGAAGTGCAGATTGCATATTTCTTTGCATAAAGAAATCCATCCTTTCTRGGGGAGGGAGGGACAGGTCTCAAACAAACACTTCCTCCCTGCCCTCTAATCATTAGGGAGAAAACAGGCCTCAGCACATTGTGAAAAGCTTTGTTCTCTTGGACGTTTTCAAAAATGAAGGAATTGCTAACTGTTTCTAATAACTAGCATTTTGTTTTAAAGGGAAGTAAAATAACACATGCTCTGCTTATGAGCCTTGAAGGCATAAAAAAGTCACTGAATGAACCAAATGTTCTTGTTGCCGTATCAGTTTAGCAAACCGTTAAAGCTTATGCTCRGTGAAGTTATGGCGACTTAGTGTATGTTCTTGAGGTCTGTGCTGGATAAGAATGAACTACTGAGTCACGGTCAAAGTGAAGTTTCAAGCCATTTTCCCCATTGTGCATTGAAATAAAGGAAGAGCAGCACAGCTGAAAATGACTCTTGGATTCTTCCTTGTCTTAAGCAAATATAATCACCCTTCTGGGCCTGCATTTTCCTATTCTTGAATAGGAAATGTGAATGTTACCACCTTGCAGGTATCTGCAAGAAAAACTTAAGGGCTTTTTTGGTGTAGGCAAGCTTCCTAAGTACAAGCCATGTGGCAGTTCATCTAAACTGTGAACATGCAGCACTGGAGAAAACGGTGATGGATTTATTATTAAAGGCAGGAGAACAGTGTCCTGTTAAATCCTTAATGTTGTCTACCTGTGATTGAAAGCCAGAAAGAAATAGCTGTAGACTGAGTTGTGATCAGCATTTGGATCAGCTCAGATTAAGAAGTCAGCTCAGGCTTCTTAAGAGTCTTAAAACAAACTCTGCAGGGAGTCAAACGGAGAAACTTAATATTTTGCTGTGACATGATGTAAATGTACTTCAATCAAATAGTCCATCTTCACTAGCTGAACTGTTGCCTTTCCTGTGACTCTGTCCCTCAAAGCCAAGTTTTGGGTCACATTAATTCTTGGGACAAGCAATTATTTGTTGAATTCTCAAMATCAAAAAGAACTGGGAAAGGGAAAAATAAGTAATGTAGAGCTTCTTTGCTTTGTCCTCCAATCTCCTGCTTTTTGTTCTTATTTCCTCCCTCTGTGACACACTGACACATGTAGCAGGCAAGTTTTATGTGGTCCTCAAACTGTAGGCCACACAAAATTTGAAGTTCCCTTTGCAAAATAAATCCAGTTGAGGGGGAATATGACTGACCTATTGGAAGAGAAGAGGCTTTTTGCATCTCATCTCTTTTCTTCTGCACCATGGGCACTTCTCCATTTTGTGAAACCCAAAACCTGGCTATTGTGTTCAGAATCCTGGGAAGGGAGATGCTGCTTCATGTGCAGTTTCTTCCTTAATTTGGGGTAGTGYGGCTACTAAACCCTGCAGCTGAGCTGTTCGGTTTAGTTTGGAGGGAAGGGAATATGCTTATTTGGGAGACTTTCAGCAGATACTTGGCAAATGTACAACACTGCAGCTTTTGTCTTGCATAGATGTATATTTTGGGTGTGTGGTTTTTTTCCCTTTCTGGGCAGGTAAAGCTACAACCCTGTTCAGCCGTCACACCAAAGCTATTATTTGGGGRATGCAGACACGAGCCGTGCAAGGAATGCTCGATTTTGATTATATTTGCTCCCGGGATGAACCTTCAGTAGCTGCTATGGTTTATCCATTCACGTAAGTATTCTTTGACTACACCATTGTTCCGGCTGCCTTCTCTCCCAGATCCTTCTGTTGGTTTTTTTTCTCTTCCAGTTTCTGTTATTCTTTAGCATAGCTTTGCCCTAGTCTATGTCTCTGCTTTTACACCTTGTCCTTGCTCCCTTCCACCATCAGACTGGCTTTGCAGACTCCTGCTTTTGTTTCCTTCAGCCATTGATGACAAGATGCTCTGTTAGATTACATGGCTAAAATGGAACTATTTCAAGTTCCATTCTGCCCTTTTTCCAAGAGGGTCTAAATCYTGTTTCTTCATACAACAGGTGAGGAAGGCATTACAAGTTGGGCTTTCTTACAAAAGCCTGTTGGCTTAACAGTAGCAGTAAGGCCATATTAGGTCTCTTCCACCTACCTAGAATATGCTGCATACTTGCCTGAGACATATTGATTTACACCTGCAGCAGCTTGAGTTTTCCCCTCCAAATATTAGCCAGAATCAGAGCAGCTCTACTGATCAGATTGAGGGTAGTTGTGTCTGACATACAGCCAAACAGAATTAAAATTTCATTTTTTTCCCCTCATGTTTGTATGGTCCCATAGTGGCAGCAGTTTCTTACAGAGGGCAGGAAGTGTACATATCCTTCAGTCTGATGCAGAGTTCTCTTATGCTATTTGTCTTTTTTTTAAACCTTAGTCTCCATAGC
>NW_028186445.1:416347-426278 GCF_003343005.1 Rhea americana
GGAGGGACTATTAGTCTCAGTATAGTATAAGTATTTCAAATTGCTATCAGTCAGAATCTCCAGGACACTGCTCTTGTGAAAGTACCCCATGTAAGGTCTTCTGTTATTGTACTGCGCTACTTTGGGAGAGTGTGGGGGGGTCTTCCTATTGAACAGGACAGGCAGAGAGAAGGGAAGGAGTATCTGCTTGGCCTGCTGCTGAAACAGTCAGGCAGGAGCCCGTACAGGGCTAGGAGGCTTGTTTAACTCCTATGATATTTATGGACATCCAAGACAACTGATGATTAATCAACTTCTGTCATGCAGAGAATTATTCCCCTTGGTTGTCCATTAAGCACCTTGTGCTATTAGTCTGCAGCTCTGATGATAATTGCAACTTTATAATYGCTTCCCAGCAAGTGCATACTCCCAGGTACTAAAACAGAATGCAGGTACAGCTACATCTACTGATGAGTGGCAACCCCCTGCAGTGTGGCAGCATTTTAATGAGGAAAAGGCCATAGGGATAAAAAGTTTAGGCTAGAAATGAACAATATTATATCCGTTTGACCTTCTGGAGGAATCCAGACTGGAAATGAGAACACTGGCAATATCTCTAGGCCCAACAGTACTGATGCAATGAAACTCCAGGCAGAGTCTATTGTATATGAAAGACTGCTTACAGCTAAACTTCTCCAGGTGCATCCCCTTCAGTGTGTTGGGCGGTGGAATCACATTGTAGCAGAATTGGAGAGTTGGCCMTCACATTACTGTTCTGGCTATTTGCCACAGATACTGGTTTCCTGTTCTTCCAGCCCAGTATTTGTTCCAGTCCAGTAATGCAGCTTTGCATGCATCTCATTCATTATTCTTTCTGTGCCTCATTCTGTCTTCCAGCTTGGAGTAGAATTAAGGCTCTGGTAACTTCACAGTGGGAGCTTATTCATCTTGCTGGATGCCTCTGTCCCCATTAGCCCGTCTCCTTCCATATGCTGCTCTGTTCTATACTCTGAAGAACTTCTGCTGTTAGTATGGTCTCTTTCCATGTATGCTCACTTGATAGTGTCTTGCAGTCAGTCTTGGTGTCTGAGAACTGGGGTTTGTAAACTCCTCTATCTGCATGTATTGTATCCCCTTGCCTTTACAGAAGCCTTAATCATGGCTTTTTCATCTTTTCTTTTATAGTGGTGATCACAAGCAGAAATTCTATTGGGGCCACAAAGAAATCCTGATTCCAGTCTACAAGAACATGTCTGATGCTATGAGGAAGCACCCTGAAGTGGATGTTCTAATCAACTTTGCATCTCTGCGGTCTGCTTATGACAGCACTATTGAAACCATGAACTATCCACAGGTGAGTAAGGAATCAAAAAGAAACTCAGGAAAGTTCCGCCTGAACATGAGGGGGAATTTCTTCACTGTGAGAGTGACAGAGCACTGGAACCGGTTGCCCAGAGAGGTTGTGGAGTCTCCTTCTCTGGAGATATTCAAGGCCTGCCTGGATGTAACCCTGTCTGACATGCTCTAGGTGACCCTGCTGAGCAGGGGGGGTTGGACTTAGATGATCTCCAGAGGTCCCTTCCAACCTTACTGATTCTGTGAAAAGAAGGAAGTTCTTGTCTGAATTGTCAAGGAGACCATTGTGGTGTTTTTTTTTTTTTTTTTTTCTCTCTTTTAACCATGACAGCATTAGCGAATTGTATTGGCATTTTGATATGCAGATACATATCATAATCCTAACTCCTCATAGATTCTATGGAAGATACTGGAGTTGTATAGCAAACTCTAATGCTGAACTCACAATATTATTTGGATAAGCTTTTAAGACTTGAGTAAAGAGAACTCAGCTTCTCTGTACCTGTTAAGGATTTCTTTGCACTGGTTAAAATACTATGCTGTCCTTTAGAAAGTACAAGGGTAAAAAATATCCTTGAACAACACAGACTGCTGTGAAGACCATAGTAGCATGTGGATCCATGCACTGGGCCTTTCATGATATTGCACAGCATAACCTCCCTCCAGCTTGACAAGAGGCATGATCATGCTGTGTGAGCAACTGTGTGACTTTTGTTCTGCAGAGTTTGTTATGATGGTAATGCTCAGGTACTGAAGACTTTCTCTATCTTGATGCAGATCCGCACCATTGCCATTATTGCTGAGGGCATTCCAGAGGCACTGACACGCAAGCTGATCAAGACAGCTGATAAAAAAGGAGTCACGATCATTGGGCCTGCAACTGTAAGAACTGATAACCTCTTTATCTCTTCTTGCCCATCTGTTTTAATCTTCAGATCTGCTTTCTCTGAAGGATAAAGTATATCCTACAATCCATTTTGTCTTTATACAGCTAAAGTGCACACTTTCTTCCAGTTTGAAGTTCATTGTTATTTTTCTAGTCAATATTTAGAGAAATATTAGGACAGATTGCTTTACAGAAATGTACAGAGGCCACACATATGTTTTAAAGGGCTTTGTATCTTTCTCTAAACTTCTTGTAGGTTGGTGGGATCAAACCAGGTTGCTTTAAAATAGGCAACACAGGAGGCATGCTGGATAATATCTTAGCATCAAAACTCTACCGTCCTGGCAGTGTGGCTTATGTCTCACGCTCTGGAGGAATGTCCAATGAGCTCAACAACATCATTTCTCGAACCACAGATGGGGTCTATGAAGGGGTGGCCATCGGAGGAGACAGGTAGGATTCTGTATCTAGAAAGACACCGCTTCTTAAGTCAGTTAACAGAAGACACTTCCTGAATTGTTTGTGATTTGTAGGCAAAAAGGCAAGCTGGCTGTTAAATTTGTTTCCAAAATGTTTCTTAAGGTAGAAGARTTAACTCCTGCCATTTTCCCTGTATTCTACTCAGATACCCTGGTTCTACTTTTATGGATCATGTCTTACGCTATGAAGATACTCCAGGAGTAAAAATGATTGTAGTGCTTGGAGAGGTGAGTGAAACCAGATCACTCACATCTGAGAAATCCTCAAATGTGTTGTACTGGAGTTTCTGTGGTTCCCCTGCCCCCATTAAGTCACTGGGGAGCACCTGATCTAGCTGTAAGAATGTCAAATAACAGCTACTTGAGTGGCAGCGATTCATACTGTTCTTGAATATCTGAATTTTTATTTCACGCTTCTTTAATCAAAAGAAATGGAACCTATCCAAAACAAGCAGGCATAGTCTCCCTTATTTAAAAACAAAACAAAAAGAAAAGTATTGAGTAAGGAGGCTGTGACTTTTTTGTATTCCCAGACTGCAGCCACTGCCCAATGAAAAAGGGGGGGGAAATCCAAGTAATGCTTCTGCATGCATCTCAGAGCTGGTTACTATAAAAGTACAAAGCTTTGAACCATGTCAGGTCTCTGTTTCTGCAGATTGGAGGCACAGAGGAGTATAAGATCTCCAGGGGTATTAAAGAAGGCCGTATCACCAAGCCAGTGGTGTGCTGGTGCATTGGTACCTGTGCCACCATGTTCTCCTCAGAGGTATGTGCATAAATGGGTGTGACTGCATAAAATACATCTGAGGCGGGAGGAAAAAAAAAATCGTATTTCTTCCACTTCCCTAAACCTTCCAGAGTTGTCAGTAGCCCTTTAAGATGCAGAACTTTAAATAAAAATTGTAAAAGCTTTCTGTGTTTCTGTAGTTGGTCACTAGAGACTTCCAAAGGATTGTACATGCATATAAAGAGTCCAGAGATCTCAGTGAATGCAACAGATTCTAGTAGTAGGTGGGGATTCAGAAGTGAGAATGAGAAAGATACTGACTTCAGGTAAAGCAGCTCTGGAGAATGGGGTGAATTTAGGAAGGCAGGATGTCACTGGAAGAGCCTACAGTGATTCCAGATCAGCAAACGCTCTGCGTATTACAGCACTGACCATGGCTACAATCAAGAGTTCTCTGCTTAGCCAAACAAGGAGCCAGATACACAATCAGTTTTATTACTGTTGCAGTTTGCTAGTCAAATCTGTATTTTCCTTCTCTGCAGTTAAAAAGCTTGCATTCCCTCCTACTATCACTTCTTTTTGTTTTATAGGTGCAGTTTGGCCATGCAGGAGCTTGTGCCAACCAGGCTTCTGAAACTGCTGTTGCAAAGAATCAGGCCCTGAAGGAAGCTGGTGTGTTTGTTCCTCGGAGTTTTGATGAGCTTGGAGAGGTCATTCAGTAAGTCACATGAGCAGAGGATTAAAAACTGTTAGGGCACAGACTCTTAAGCTGATACAGGAATGTATTCTTGCTTTAAAAGGAGAAGTATCTTTTCTAAGATTTTAATGTTCTAGGTTAAGACCACCTCTCTTGTATTCTCAAAAGGACTTAAATTAATAAATTCTCTCTCTAGGTCTGTCTATCAGGATCTTGTTGCCAAAAGAGTGATTGAACCAGCTGAGGAAGTGCCTCCTCCAACTGTGCCAATGGATTATTCCTGGGCAAGGGTGAGCTATGCTATTTTGCCTGACTTTTTGGTTCCTTGGAAACCGGATGGGATGTCTGTGGTAACTGTAGATGCTTTCAGTGATAACGATGTTATCTGTGGAATTATGATTTTAGTTTTGTGTGACAGCTCATTGGCCACTCTGTACCAGGCTGTGGAGGCTGCCCTGAGGGCCAGTTTAATGCTTTCCTAATTGATCGCTCTGTACTTGCCTCCTAGTGTCCCTTGCTCYTAAGTATGGGGATTGTTAAAATTCCATCTTTGTGCTGCAATTTTAGGAGCTGGGTCTGATCCGCAAGCCAGCTTCCTTTATGACCAGTATCTGTGATGAAAGGGGTCAGGAACTGATTTATGCTGGGATGCCCATCACTGAGGTCTTCAAAGAAGAAATGGGAATTGGAGGGGTTCTGGGACTGCTCTGGTTTCAAAGGAGGTAAGACAGCTTTTGTGAAAGTTCCCAAATTCTCTGGCTTGACACTTTGCTTGTTTTAATAGATGTCTAAGCATGAAAGTAACTTCAAGATTTCTTCCGTGAACATAAATTAATTGGAAGTGCCATCACTGTATCCTCTCCCTTTGAGACTACGTCAGCATTTCAAGGCTTCTTACAGTGTAGTTCAGCTTTGGGATGAAGACTTTTTTCAGAGGTGTTGTGATGCATTGAGGAAAATTCCATTCTAATCCTGCTTCCCACCTGTTGACTACTTCCTTGTTACAGCTCTCATATTTCTGCCCTGGAGAAATTAGGCAGTTCTATGCATATTTGCTAACCAGCCTACAGGGAACCTTCTGAATAGYAGAACTTCTTTCTGCCTTCCTCTGGGCTGGTCATGTGTTCATGAGAGGCACTTTTGACACTAGCTGAAATTTGTAGCTCAGCTGAACAGCATAAATAGTACTGCAACCCCATCTTTCTCACAGTTTTCCCTGAGAGGACCCTCAGAGCTTATTGATCAGCCAGCTGAATATGTGCAAACTCAGCTTTGGAGCTAGGTAGTTCCTGTGAAAGCTAGATGGAAAATGAATAAAATTTTGTATGTCTCTGAGAAGGCAAATAGATAATAGGATAAAGTGATGGGTGTTGTGACTCTACTTTTTCTGTGTTACTTCTGTAATACATATACCTAAAACAGAAGTTACTGTCCAGTAGAACATGGAAGTGCCAGGTCACTCTGTTTTCTTTATTATAATGACTTCAGTCTCTCTCTTGGACAGGTTACCAAAGTATGCCTGTCAGTTTATTGAGATGTGTTTGATGGTAACAGCAGATCATGGACCTGCTGTATCTGGAGCCCACAACACTATTGTCTGCGCAAGAGCGGGAAAAGATCTTGTCTCAAGTCTCACTTCAGGCCTTCTTACTATTGTGAGTACTTAATATCCAGGAGATTCATTTACTTACTCATTATTCAGTCTAGGTTTTACCACCAGTAAGTTAGGATCTGAAATGACTACAGAGCCATGGACTAGACTGACCTGCTCACTTGCACTTTGAATTTCTGTTGAATTCAACACTAATAGCTAGGCAAGTAGCTTGATCATGAAGAGGTTACTGGGAGAGACTTACAGTTGAGCTTCTCTGCTCTAGGTTTAAAATCTATTCCACTTTTCTAATAAGGAAGACTTTTAGCTTCTGCAGAATATTTGTAGATTCAACATGAGCTGCCAGAAATCACTGTCAACTATCCCTGCATGGTTGCTTAGTCTTTTCCAAGACTGGCAAGTAAAATTTAGAATAAAATGGGCTTTAGGTTGTATTTTTCCCCTCTGCTTCTAGCGGAGACTCCATGGCTACTTGTTGACACTTGTGGTTAGTTATAAACAAGTGCCTGCCTAYCTTTAGCTTCATGATTGCTATGTTAATAGGCAAGAAGGATGTGGAATATCAATCTTGTATTTCTTTTGTAGCTTAACTGTAGAGTCCTTTGCTAAAGCTCCCTTTGTGTGTTGGACCCAGGGTGACCGGTTTGGTGGAGCACTGGATGCTGCAGCTAAAATGTTCAGCAAAGCCTTTGACAGTGGCATTATCCCTATGGAGTTTGTGAATAAAATGAAGAAAGAAGGGAAACTCATCATGGGCATTGGACACAGGGTCAAATCGGTAAGAAATCTGTGTTACTGGTACAAATGGGCAGTTATTTTTAATTTGTGGGGAGAATGGGGAAGAAGGGGAAGAGGAAAAAAAGCTATCATCTTTCAAAAGCAGCCTTTGGCTGAATTTTCAGGACTAGAAATCCTAGATCTATAAATAATAAAGCTTATGGCTAGTACCTAAGTAAAAGTTGGCATCAGTGGCTGGGAGCAGCTTGGCACAAGTTTGTTTCTTGAAGGCAAACTTTTGTAAACAAGTCTCATCTCCAATTCAGTGTTTTTGTATACTCCCTCCACATGGCTCTGAGGACTTAAAGAAAAATCAGATTCACAGACAGTGTAATTTAGAAATTAAGCACTCKATACACCATCCAATAGCCTGTGGGTACTCACTGTGATATTACCTTTACCTCCATAAAAGGGCTAGCCTAATTTGCTGAATACAGTAGAACATGTCCCTTTTTATTTGCCAGAGTAGCAAGATGCACATGTAACGTGTTCTTAACTTGCAGATAAATAATCCAGACATGAGAGTTCAGATTCTCAAAGACTATGTGAAGCAGCATTTCCCTGCCACCCCACTGTTGGACTATGCACTTGAAGTAGAAAAAATTACAACTTCCAAGGTGAGATGTGCTAGTATTTATCCTGTTTTGAGCACTGTTGAGGGAGGAATGATCAAGGTTTAATACTGTATTTTAATTGAAATGGTTAAAATTGTTACTGGGTTTTTGTTTTCCTAATGGAGGCTTTGGGATGAGTACAGTTCCAGTTTGTGATAAGGCTGAAGATATTTCCTGGACACAAAGACAAGTTATGTTTTTGGTCACTTCAGCCTTGTCCTGTCTACAGCGTATCTGGGATTGTCCTATTCTTTAAGCTGGAAGCATGGCTATGACACATGATGGATTGTGGCAAATATCCTCTGCAGTTTGAACCAGATGCAGCCCCCTTGTTAGGGGTTATTTTTTCCATCACTGAGATTAAGCATGGTTCTTGCTCAAATTGCTAACAGCCTCCTGTATCCATAGGCTTGTGTGTCCACAATTATGTGCAGCCTTCAAACTGCCCTTAAACTTCAGAAGATAGAAGCTATCAGATAAAGATGTTAACAGCAAATCATGTTTATTTGGGATGTGTTTCTATTTCCTTCAGAAACCAAATCTTATCCTGAATGTAGATGGCTTTATTGGAGTTGCCTTTGTTGATGTACTCAGGAATTGTGGCTCTTTCACACGGTAAGTTTGTATTGGGCTGTATCTCTCTCAGACCACAGTACTATAAAAATGATGGGAGTCCTGCTGCCAACTCATGTGGGGCCAAGCTTTCAGAAGGACACTGAAAGAAATGTAGTCTGGATTCTAGGCAGGGAGGAAGCTTTCGCATGGCACTAGAGCTGATTCATGGCCTTTTTGTAAATTTGTTCTTTAAACGAACCACTACCACGAAGCATTCAGTTTGTCKTCTTTTGCAGGGAAGAAGCAGATGAATATATTGATATAGGAGCTCTTAATGGCATCTTTGTACTAGGCAGGAGTATGGGATTCATTGGTAAGTTTTCTRTTTTTCTTCCCCCTTCCATCATACTATGAAATGCTCTGTGACCACAAACACAAGACAAGTATGAACCTCTGGGTTCTACAACGATAGCTGTCAGAAATCAAAGTTGTTTCAAGGCAAAATAAGATTAAGAGAACCAGAAATTTTGATCTTGTCACATAAGGCACTTTTGTTTTAGGGCACTACCTGGATCAGAAGAGATTGAAGCAAGGTCTCTACCGTCACCCATGGGACGACATATCCTATGTTTTACCAGAGCACATGACTATGTGATAACAAGTAGTAGTGCCTCGATGTTACTTAAAGAAGTCAGAAGCCTGCACAGAGGAGAGCTACAAATGGGACTTTGATGTGTAAAAGCCATTGGTTATATAGACATTATGAGCTGCCTACTTATACTGTGCAAAGCAACTGTCTTGTAATAGAAACTTAATTAAAAACCAAAACTTGTGATATTCCATGTTACCTGCTGTATTTAATTCTTGGAAGCAACTGAACTCTCATCCTTTTATTTTTTTCTACTCCTCTTATGTGTTTCCAGAAAAGTTTTTAAAKGTTTTGGAGGGAGCTTTGCTCATGAATTTGTCTAAGATCCATTAGTCTAAGCTGTAACTTTCCTGATAAAGGGAAAGTGCACATCCACGTATCATTCCTATAAGCTATGACTTCAGTGTTTTCCTTCCCTCCCCCCCCATTGATTGGTGTTCCGTTTTATTCAGTTTGCTTACTCTGTTCATCTTCACAGTCTAATCTTATCCTGAATAGTGGGACCACTGCTGATTTGTAACCAATGTTACTCAAACTCTGRTGTAGTAATTTAAAATTGTAACATATTACTGTTAAAACTGTGAAACTATATGTATTCCAGTGTCTGTATTTATGCAAACAACTTCTCATTACCATTAGATTGCTGGTTTTGGAATGTCAGTCTCCCCTATTATCTGCATATGCAAAAATAATCTCAGTAACAACTTCAGCATCCTCCTTGTCTGTGTATTGTAACCTAACTCAAATAAATGGTACAGTAATAACTTACCGTTTTTGTTTGGTTGGGGTTTTTTAACCTTATGAAGAATGACCCAGTGTTTCTGACAAATTTGGATACAGCCATATATCAGAATGCCAAAAGTCAGAGAAGTTATTCCTGTCATCTATTTTTGTTTTAACTAACTAGCTAGGAAGTGATAGCAGGAGGGGAGTACAGTTTACTACACTGGCAAGTTTTAGCATGTGCCAAGAGGTGAAATGGCAGCCTAGAGAAGAAGTAGTAGGAAAGAAACTTGTGTAATTGCTATAATGTGACACAATAGCAAAGGGAGGACAGTACTATGCTGCAGAGTAAGTGTGAAATAATTAAGTATAGATTACTGTATCTTAGCTCCCTAATGACAGAAGCATGTACCTTAATCAGTTGTCTTAGTGCATTCCTCATGCGAAGGCCCTTTGCTGCAAGCTTTCCTGAAAGAGGGAAGAGAAAAATGATTAAGAGGAAAGTATGAGGCTTTGAGAAGCGSTCGGAGAGGGCTGGTTTGTGTGGGGGTGCCAGGGGTCACAGCACGGCAGGGCTGAGGGGGCAGGGGCTGCCCCCCACCTGCCCCACAACAGCAGCGAAGAGCAAAGGTGCCGGGCCGGGGCCCAGCTCTCTTGGCGGCCGCCGCCGCCTCCCCTAGCGCCTCCCGGGCTTCGGCCCCAGCCGCCCTCTTGGCCCGTTTTCCCAGTCTCCCAGCGGCTGGCGGGAGCAGGAGGGCCGGCAGCGCGGGCCCGCCCCTCAGGCGCTGCGCCGCCACAGGCACCAGCGCGGGGCGGGGGGGATGGGAGGGGGACCCGCCTGCCGCCTCCCGGGCCGCCCTCTCGGGGCCGGGCCGGC